>NW_024582683.1:132685-223837 GCF_018398535.1 Haplochromis burtoni | reverse complement strand
AGAAAACTCTCTCTGCAGAGACACTTGTTCCAGGAATGCATAGGAAACTCCTTGCTACTTTGGATAGCTGAGGCAAGTCTAGCCGCGAGAGCCATGTTTGGTGCATTATCGGTAACAACAACAAGGTCCTTTGCGTTCAATCCCCATTCAGCCACAGCGTCAGTTAGTAACGCTGCAATGTACTCACCTGTGTGACTGTCATGCATGGCTCGGGTTTGTAGTACATGAGACTGAAGGTTCCACTGGTCCGTTATGTGATGTGCTGTAACAGTTACGTACGATTCAGTGGCTCTCGAAGTCCAAGCGTCGCATGTCAGAGCAACTGTCTCAGCCGAGCTGAGAGAGTCCAGCACTGTCGCTTTGACTTCTTGGTACAACTTTGGCAGAGCGATGTCCGTGATGTGTTGTCGAGAAGGAACGGTGTAACAGGGCTCCAGCGTTTTAATCATATTTTGTCCTAAATCCAAAATAAGTCCACACATCAGCTTTGAAAGCTGCGGGGGCCGGCTGTATCCTCTCCTCTTCAGTCATCAGTTAGCTAGCATCACACACGTCCACTGACTGTTCTACTTCGTTCTTTTGGCAAACTAGACGCTTCTACAGTTATCGTGAGACCTCGTTTTTACGTCATAGTAAAGGCGGTGAAAACTGCAAACCAGTGGCCGGAGTTTGAATTCCAACATACAAAAGAAATAAACAGTAAATGCATGTCATTTTTCAATTAAAAAAATCGATAACAGTGATTTTAAATATCGATTCAGTATCATTGCGCGAAATATCGCGATATTTCGTTGTATCGATATTTTCTTACATCCCTAGAAAATACATTGATGGGGTTTTTGCACTAATAAAGTTGTGGAGTTGTAAAGTATTTTGTCTAGTGTCAATTATATCGTCAGTTATATCATTATCGCAAATTTTCAAATGTATATCGTGATAAATATTTTTGGTCATATCGCCCTGCTCTAATGTGCAGCTCACTAGAAATGTAAATACATGTCACATTTATACAGCGCACATCAACTGTGATAGCCTCAATATAAGGACTCACAGATGTTGCCAAATTCCTGGAGGGACATTAATGAAATTACCAGAATAGACGTGAGAGAAAGTACAAAGAAGTACCTATAAAGAAAAAAAGGAGCACAACAAAGGGTGGGGATTGAGGAAGGAGCAAAGTCCCACCATTTTATGTGTTTTATGTCTGAGACACAGTAATTAACAGATAATGCACCACACATGCTGGCAACAGCATCAGCCACTTGCACAAGTTACTGTATGTCATAGGCTCCTGGAGATTTACTACACAAGTCTAAATCAATAATAAGGCTTAGGTATAACCTAAACACCAAGTGCGCTTGTGTGAACGTCCCAATTTTCACTGCAGTGTATTTAATAAACATGTCACACGATGCACGATTACCTCATTAATTAGCATTTGCCATATGGGAACAGTAAATGGCATTACTTTACTGTGGACAACATAAAAGTTATTGGAATCACTAAAATCATTATGTTTATTTCTGTAGTGACTGGGAATTTTACAAAGGGGGGAAAAAGTAGTCCCAGCTGATGGGCAGACGATTGGCTACACATTAATATCACCCCAACCGGTCACAGCAGATGGCCCCGCCCCTCCCTGAGCCTGGAGGTTTCTTCCTGTTAAAAGGGAGTTTTTCCTTCCTACTGTCGCCAAAGCGCTTGCTCAAATGATTGTTGGCTTTTTCTCTTTATGTATTATTACCTTACAATATAAAAATTATTGTAAGGTAGAATACAAAAATACAAAATTCAGTACATCCAGGCTTTCTTTGCATTAGCTGGCATGACAAAATGTAAAACTCCAGCTTCAGTCTCTTATGACTCTTCCACTCAAAATGGTTCCTGCGAGTCCCGCCTACTACAACCACAGATGTTATCAGATAATGATGATAAAATAGGGATTAAAAATCACTACAAATCATGAAACATAAAAATAAATACAATAATGCAAGATTGTTACAAGTAAGCACAAAGAGTGATAAAATAAACATTTTAATTCAAGTTAATTATTTTAACAATGCAAGCGCTGTGGGTACTGATGAGTATTTCTAACGTGAAGCTCAGAAACTTTAAAATCAATCCCTTTACTAGAGCCATCTCTGTGTCTCTTCCACAACACAACTTTGTTCTATTTTCCTCCACTCACCCCCCCAACCAGTCAGGGCAGGGCCACCCCTTCCTGAGCCTGGTTCTGCTGCAGGTTTCTTCGTGTTAAAAGGGAGTTTTGTTTTGTTTTTTCCTTTCCACTGTTGCCAAAGCGGTTGCTCATAGAGGGTCATCTGATTGTTGTTCTTTTTTTCTGTTTTCTTTGTATTTATTGTAGGGGCTTCACCTTACAATATAAAAGGCAACTGTTATTGTCTTGTGCTATATGTGCTATATAAATAAAATGGAATTAAATCAAAGGTGGCTCTCCCATACTCTTATAAAAGAGATGTGAAAATCACTTTAGTTTGTTGGAAAATGACAGTGAAATTGATTGTATTGATTGAACAGATATTCTTGGTGTGAATTCTGTTCTGCAATTCCAGCAGTGCAAAAGTGGCTTAACGGCAGATTAGAATCAATTATAACAACATTTATGTATTTTCTGCATCACCAAACACGAACATTCCCATGACAGTGCGATGCACAGTTTGCACTGTGGTTTTAGGTAGTCATTGCTTAACAACTTAGACATATAAAATCTGTTCCCCAGCAGAGAATCTATAACACACTTTAAACATTTATTGATCCATCTATGCTGTAAATAAAAGAATCAGTAAAAGCTGTCACTCCCAGTCAATTTTAAATCAAAACTCTGAACACATAACCCGAACAGGTTATGTGTTCAGTATAAGTTACTGCAGTGATTTAGCCAGGTAAAAAGAGAGCCACTTTTGTGACACAGAAATCTCAGAAAACTTTAAGATCGACACGGCTCGCTAAGCCATTAATCTCACTTTATAGTATACCCCTCTGGACTATAAGGGTTTTGGAAATGTCAGTGAGACTGAGAAATTGACCAGCCAGATAATAATTAGTGGATTGGGCATGTAGCATATTCAGTCTAGTAGTGCTCGGGAGTTTTGTTTGCTCAAGAAAATAAAATGATTTGGCCTTGGGAAGGCAGAATTGACATACTGTACAGGAAATGGATTAGGCAATTAGAGTTCCTCTTCTCCTGTCTTGTTCTTGTCAAAAAACTTTTCCCATTTACAAATAGGAAAAATAGGCTCTTTGTAATCTATTTGCTTATTCTCTCATGCACACGCACACAAACGCACACACACACACACACAGTCCCTGTTTGAGGGTTCTGTCCACAAGGCAGATTGTCATATTGGATCTGATAAGACTTGGCCATGCACCCTTTTGTGCATGCAGTGCTCATGCACACACAGTAAAATCTCTCAAAAGGTGTCACACTCTGTATAAACATTCATTATTCATTCTAGAAGCCACACAAACAACACTCAGACACACGCACACACTCACATGGATGAGGTAATTAGGGAAGAGACGAAAAGAATGAGGAAACCATCTCTTCACTCTGTGAAACCATCTCTTCACTCTGTGAAGAGATGGTTTCTTTCACGCACAGAAGCCTTCCTCGTGCTGTCTGACCCATGTCCACTTTAATCAGAGACACATGTACACATGCGTATCACATCGCGTTACTCTTCGGGTGAAATTACAGGTCTGATTTCAGCTTGGTGAAGATGTAGCAGGGCAACAGCAGCAGGCTCAGCCAAGGGGCTATGAATCAGTGGCTTATCAAACGCTGGCTCTAGGTATGAACTGTCATCGCAAAAAGTGCAGTAACCCATACTCTCACACTTCTGGAAAACATCTCCCTTCCACATTTGGACATAGGAAACAATGTCACATCACACACAAGGCACTGTGCCTCTTCCAGTCCCCACTTTACCCCTCTGATCAGTTATTCTGGCAGTGAGAGGAAGTAGGAGTGTGCGACAGTTGGCATGTTTAATTCAGCAGCCTCACGACAAGCCCTGTCACCATGTAGATTTATAGTATTGGGTAGAGAGGAATGAGGAGATGCTTTGGATTTAACTACCTCAGGATTCTAATGGGAGATTTAGCATGCACTTTACAAAATCACCTTAATCCAGCATTATTCTCTGAGGGGAGGGATGTGAACGAAAAATTAATAGCTTTTTCTGAAGTCAGCCCCATTTGCCCATCCTCATTTCCCCTTCAAACGATTTGTTCATAACTGTTTTTTTGTAGGTAATTAACACACAGGGTTTTTTTTTATGAATGTTGTTTATCATATAGAGAGTTGTGCATGTAAAGCAGACATTAACATTTTTATTCACCTGTGATTACAGATAAAGGTCTAGCTTTCAAAAACAAATAAATAAATAAAGTTAAATAAAAAAGGAAATTGCTTCCCGTTTGCTGATGATGAAGTATGCAATAACAGCATGTGACCTTCAAAAGGCAGAATTTTATGACTGATGTTTTACAGGATGCATTAGTACACATAAAGTTTTTATAAGTCAGGGGACACTGGGGAGACTTTAAGCCCCAACACTTTGTATTTCACTGTGTGGAATTTCTGCATCTAACCGTGTTGCAGGAGTAAAAACAAAAGAATTGTGTCCAGGCTAGTCTTAATTTGTTAAGCACCATCTTTAAAGCTCGATGTTAATCTTAGGCATCGTTGCACCAGGTTTGCATTTGAAATTTGAGCTTTAAAGTCAGTTATGTGGTAGAGATCACAACTGTTAATCTTTTTGTTTGTTGCAAGCGAAAGATCTTCTTGCTGCACTCTGAGGAAGTCCTTTAATTCCACAGTGTGTTTAACATTCAGTGGAGGAAAAAAAAAGCGGGGAGGGCCGCATGAGGCATATGAGACTTTTATCTGGCAAGATGAGCGTTGTGACAGTCTGGAGCCCAGGTTTTCTGGGCTGTCTGTCTGGGTGTCCTTCACAGTGAGGGCTTGGATGCAGGGGAGGGGGAGTTTTGAAGCGACAGAAGGCTCTGCCTAATAGCCAGTCTGTTCTCCAACTCTGGCCATGTATCTCGGTCTCATAGACACACAATATTTTTTTTTCTCCATTGCTTTTTCTGTCCATTTGTGTCCATGACATCATTTCGTATATGAAGGAAGAGATTGCAGCCACTATGATTGCTGCAAATCTAGTGTAAAGAGGATTTAATTTTCAAAATCTCTCCAGATTCCAGGATAGCTCATTGGGGCACCTGAGCTCTCCACTTATTAAGGAGGCGTCAACATTCTGCTGTTAAAGAATGGGGTTGTTTAAAAAGAGGCAACAGAGGGCAGCCGTGCCAGCCTGCCAAATGTGTGGGCGCTGCTTTGACTAGTCAGTCTTCATAATGGCTGTCTGCCTCTGGGACAGAGCCAGCTCACTGGTCATATAACAGACTGTATAAATGAGGCAACCAAGACCTCCCTTCAGAAACCCTGGCTCAATCTTACTGTAGTTCCTTTGCAGTCAGGAACACAGGGTGGAATCTGACATAGGATATAATAAAGGACAGAGATTGGACCAGGAAACATAACAGCTATGCTGGAGTCAGAAGCACTAGGGAGAAGAAATGCAAGAAGTTTTAAGTAAAAAGGAGAGTATGTATATTGTAACCTGTCACTATTCATTACCTGTAAGGTGATGCTGCCTTCTTGAGAAACAGATAAAAGTTTATCTCTTCAGTGTGTTTTTCTCTCCTATTTTCACTCTTGTGAGCTTTAGATTCAAACTTCAAAGGTACTACCGGAAATTCAATTTAAACCAAAGTCTGCATTTAAAATTTGCATACATGTTGATTCCAGAAGTTGCACAACTGTTAGGCTCGCCCATCAGTTAGTCCAGAGCCATGCTGCCAGTGCAGTGGTGCTCTTGCAGGATTGTTTCTTTCACAGTGAAACAGCAAACAGCAGTGTTTGCATTTTATCAGAAGACTGTAGGTTAGATCACAGTGAGCAATTTATGATAAGTACCCTTAGGGTTTAGAAATGGAACCTAGTTTTTTGGTGTTATAAAAATGAATATCGGCATATTTGTAATAATGTAGAAGTGTAGAAAATGGCAAAGTATAATGTCCTCAAGATCAACCCACATCCAGTACAGTTGTCCTTGTATACCGCTCCCTTTGTTAGACATTGGAGAACCATTACGGTGATTCTGTTATCTGCTTTTGCGCTCCTCTAAGGGATCTTTTTAATGCCATTCATTGCCATTTAATTTGTGACCAAGGGTATAATGGTTGTAGAAAATTGAAAGGAAAAAGCAGGGAGCGATGGATGAGGCATACAAGCCTATAGGGGTGTGCTATTCAAAGTAATTGTTGACAGATTAAAAACCCCATGGTGTAGAAGAGCTTTTAAGAAAGTATCCCTTGTCTGCACACAGCTATTTACCTAGCAAGTGACAAGATGCTTGTCTTCTTGTTGAAGCAGTTTTAATTCACCATTAACACTAATCAACAGTTTTATGTTTGTGGGCTACGGGATTGGATTGCTGCAGTTCTCCTCGATTAATTTCTCAATTGCCCCCGTGGCCACAGAAATTTCAAACTTACAAAGTGAGCCAATGTAAGATAGAGGCTCTACAGTGGTTTAATGCTCTTATCTGAATGGCTCTGCATTAATTCCTGTGTATGATTAACAGCAGGTAGCTGTGTCGAAATGATCAAGAATTTAGTTTATGGGATAATGGTGTTCATCCAACTTCTTATACGTGCTGCAGCACAGACAGACCTGTGTGATTGTTCTGATTGGCTAGGCGTCAGCACACCATTTTATTCTGCTTCACCCACCTTTTCTGTCTCGCTTCGTGCACTCTCTACACAGGAGAAAGCATCCTTGGCAACACATGCATCATGCGGTCGGTTGCTTGCACGCACTCCTTGGTTGGAGTAGTAAGCAGCACACTTCCTGATGTATATTTAAAAAAATAATCGCATGCATGAACATGAGTTTGAACGGGTTCTACTTAAGGCGATACATCTGGTGGATGATGAGATGGATTTTATCCTCGCTGCTCCCGTTTTGTTCTGATGAATAAGCTGTGGTGCTCACAGAGGGTCATTTTAAACAGCCCCTAGCTCCCTGTCCCCTGTACCATGATTCATTGCCTGTTATTGTGCCTTGTCTCTTGACTTCCTTTGCGAACTGATTAAGTCTTTGGAGCAGCATGAAAACACCACAGGGTGCTGCAATGTTTATTGGGGACAGACAGTCCCAGCGAACAGTATGAATAGACCAGTGACTCTGAAAGAGGCAGACTGTCATTGTTTATAGCAATTAGTCAGTCTTTTCACAGTTTGCATCATATTAGTCGGTCTTGTCTTTGGTCTACAAGTTTGTTTCACTCTCTTCCAGTGATCACCAGAGTTTAAATATGAATATTTAAAGACTTTTATCTCAAAATAAAATTTAATTAGAAGAAGGTTTGTGTGCTTAATTCATAACTGATTGGATAGAAGATGACACATTTCTTGGATTGGAGCCGTTTAAAAATTAAATAATTGTATAACAGTATTTTCTTACAGTTTTGCAGTCTGCTGCAGTCTAAATATTGTGATGGTACCAGTTATATTTCCTGGGGTAAAGAATCTTTTCAGCTCAATAAATCACGATGTAAACAAAGCCGAAATTTCTACAAGCATTGTTCGACAAGGGTTAGTGCACACATGCAGGCGGGGTCGCTATGTACGGATTTGTCATTAAACTGCCCGGGGAGTTTTAACAGCCTTGTAGATGATCTCCCATCTCAAGGAGGAATAACAGTGTTGTGGTTATTTTATTTGTCTCAAGGCAAGACTCTAACATCATGAATTTTTTTGTAGAGTATCATAATGTGTTACTGATTTCGATATGGCTACTAATGTTTTTCTCTGGGAACCCGTCTCGTTGTTGTTGTGCTTAAATCCTCAGTGAATTAGGAAATGTAAAGCAAAATGGAATATTTTATGCCAAAATAAATGAAACCATCCAGACCCACCCAGCATGCCACCTATTTGCGTGTCATTATGTTAAAGTGACTCTCAAATAATACAATTGCAAAGTGTATTTATGCTTTTTCGAATATGAAATGCAGTGCATCAGTCAGTGGTTTAAAAACAGATGAATTTCCAGCTGTGACTCATCGATTCTGATATCCACCTCTAATGCCTGCACTGCATGTCACACCTTTGCTCAAACAGCAGCCTCTCGATTACTGTTCTCACACTCGGAGGTTTTATTTTTCTGCCATAACAGACAAAAACCTTGTAATATTGTAGGTGTTTTGAATTACAAATAAAATGAAACTGCAGAAAGAACAATATTGGAGACATAAAAAGGTGGCCAAAAATATGCACATAAAATGAATTGTTAAACAGTAGATAAAGGTAAGTACTTTACTGACCTGTATAGCCTGATGCTGGGGTGCGTTGTTCTGAATTTTTAGAGCTCTCAGTGCAGAAAATAGTTAGCTTTTCTCCTCAGTCTACTTGGCCAAATTGGACATATTACTGGGCATACCATCAGAGATGTTTTGGTTGTTTCCCCAGTTTGAATTTCCATCTTGTGCCATTGCCATCAGACCAGAGAGATCTGGGCATCTGATACTAGTATTTCCTTTCCCTTAGCAGTTGTTTCTTCTTCACTATATAGAGGTGTTTTTAGTTGTACTGCCTCTGCAGTTGCACTATGGTTTTTGGGAACTGCTCATAGTTGAGCTGCAACTCCTCTGGGTGAGGGTCTCGAGGATCTGTTCTTGGGTCCTTGAATCCATCTTCACCTAGTAGAAGTCGGACATGCTTTGTAGTGCACAGTTCCAAACAAGCTGACTTCTTCGTCTTAATCTCATGCTCCCACCACATCCTCCTTTTTTTTCACCCTTACTCTGTATCCTATATATAAAGGTTTAGTGCTGCTATCTGGGCCAGCCTTTTCACTTCCACCAGAACACCATGTCTTACTCATGACCCAGTGCCTCCGAGCTGAATAAAGAATCCTGAATTTTTCAGGCTGTGTGCGAGGGAGCTTCATTTGTTGTTCAGAAGATAAAAAAAAACTGCTTAGGAAAGGCTGCAGATAATAGGGCCTGTAATGTTGGTATGTTCAGGGAAGAAACTTACTTTGTAAGCATGACTTGTTCAAACCAGCAAGCCTGCCTTTGATTTGATGCCAGGTCTCTCAAGGTGCAGCAATCACGTCTTTATTTGTTTTGTTTTTTTAGTGCATGGATAATTTCTCTGTGACCTTTCAAGTGATCTTTCCTTTCCTCAGCATCAGGGATTTGGATTTCCGCTGGCTTCACTGTTTCATCCAGCCCAGGAGGTCTGCTCTTCAAGGCATTTTAGGATGCATCTGCTCCTAGATAGATGCCATTCTCACAAGCATTTATCTGGAAAAGAAATTCCTTAAAAAAAAGAATTAGTGTATTGAATTAAATTTAATTCAACTCCTAATTAGCCACATGCCAAAAATCAAGAAACATCAACGCATCTAGATTTAATCTTAAAGAATAAACCACATAAATTTCTGTCAGTGGTGCTTGCCTTAATCTTAAGTGATCATGTTCTAATTTTACACCTTCGAGACAAACTAAACATTTCATTACACAGCCAACAAAACAGTTTGTTGTTGTTCCTTAAGGATATTACAGAGGACAGTACAAAGGATATTACAAGAAATGTCTCAGATGTTAAGGATAGGGGAAAATAGCATCTGAATGGATTGCCGCCAGGACCTTAACAACTGTGTCAGGGCATTTAGAAATGCTCACACTTATTTTGTTCTGCTGATTGCGAAATTAATCCAGCAAATTTTAGGGGACTAAGATCAATAGACTTACTTAATTATGGGCATGCTTTTTCCCTACGCAAGCTTCTTTCTATAGCTTGTGTCCTTGTTCTTGGCAACATTCCTATGAGTGCTTGACTATGCAGATGTAATTTATATGGATACTGTTGCCCGTGTTCTTAAGCCCCTTGATACGTCGCTGTTCTCTTAAATTTATTAAAGGAAACAGCTCTAACACCCTTCACTGTATCTTATTTGAATAGATGTGATGGCCATCAATGGAACATCTTGTTTTTTTTAATAGAAAAAGACATTTTTAATAAAGTATGGTATCATTTATTGACATAGAAATATTGGATACTGCACTCAAAGAATGCATTATGTTGAATGTAGCACTTCGGATTTCCTTAGGTTAAACAGATTTTTTTTCACCTTGAAACAGTTTTAGCTTATCTTCAGGTACTCTTTTTTTTTTTCCTTAACATGTCTGCTGTGCTTATTATATTCCTTTTTTAAATGCACTACCTTTTGAGCTTGTATTATAGCCTGCCAAAAGCTGTTGCCGTTTCGTGTGTAGTAAATAACCTGAAAAATGTGGACTAGTGGAACTTTAAAAGAAACTCTTTAAAATCTGTTATCCATACCTTTCACTCTTATTTATTACCACTTCCTTCCTCTTGTCTCAGCAGCACACATTTAAATCAAGATAATATCGCTTTTCTTCCATCACTCTGGCTCTCCTTTCTTTGTTCTCTGATATTTAGCGTTCCGAAGCTCGACCGAATGGTCTTCCTTCACCTTTCCGTGTCACTCCTTTTCCCTCCTCTGACTTGCCCTTACATTTCTCCTCATTAGAATACATTCATATCTCAAATTCTAGCTAACAGGATCATCACAGTGCAAAGTGCTGGGAAGATCACAGGGGTGCTTTTAATGAAAGGTGTGTGTGCATGGGCCATTTCTAAATTACTCATCCATAGACAAGGTTGTCAGATGAAAGGAAAGAACATAAATCCACGGAGAGAAGATGGATGTTGATGACTTGATGGCAAAAGAGAGAGAAGGATGTAAGCCTCTCTAGGACTATTAGATCAAGCAATAGTGCGTAGATGGTAGATTACTCATAATGCTCGAGAGTCTGTCTTTACTTTTTTACATTATACGTTGCCATTTACATTTTTTTTCACCATCTTCCTTCGTTATTTCCTTAATGTTCTGCTCTCCTTTCGCTCGTCATCTCTTGTCAGAAATCTGTTTTTAGTGTTAAATCATCCTTCAGAAGCAGCGAATTTTACTTCATTAAATAGTAGCAGAGTGCACTGCTTGACTGGAGAGTAAGGGTAAGAGTCTGTCCTCATGGGCTCTATCAATAACCATTAAGGATCCTCTCTCATTAGACCAAACCTCATAGACCCCCAGGGCTTGAGGAATGGGCTCAGCCATCTTATGTGATGGGGTACGCTTAGATGGCATCACCACTGTTTGGAAATGCAAATTGCAATAGTTATTTCCCCCTCCGGATGATTGTCATGAGGACTATGTACATAGCCTTACTCTCGTTCAACCTCTTTGCTTAATCAAGGAGAACCTCACTCCCCTATCAGCGACCTGCAGTTTGCTTTTCAGCTCCTCCCTTTTCTGTCTCTCTATTTACACACACACACACACCTCGGCCCCATTCAGCATATCCAAGCTACTACAGTATGATTATTCATATGGCAATGAGGCTGGCTCAAGCTGGCAAGGCTGCCACAGCAGGATGGGACTCTTTCCGGATGATGACTTAGGAGTCTCGCAGCTCCTCTGCCAAGAGCAGGGAATTCAAACTTAATCAGGGCAAGGACCCCTCCCTCCGCCATCTACTAGAGAGCTCCCTAGGCTATGGCCAAAACAAAAAAAAAAGATTAAAAGAGACAAAAGTCAAAGTAATAGGGATCATCACATGCTTGCCCCCCCCTCTGTTTTTGTCACAGGGAGACAGAAGTTTTCTCTAGTGAGCGATGGAGTCACTCTGGTTCTACTGGTGAAACTTTTCTTTGTCACTCAGAGAGGAAACATTAGTAAGATTAGCTTTTTCCTACTCGATCAATCCTATCTAAACCCGTATCTCTTTCTCCCTCACACACACACACACACACACACACACACACACACACAATGCTTATTGTCCATCCATCACCCAGAAGCATAGCCAGCACGTTACACTGAAGACCATGCCTGCTCTGTAGCAGCCCTCTCAGCCTTCAGCTCTACTCTTATCCGCTGGCCATGGTCACATAAAGAGAAGGAGGCAATGATCAGTCGTGATCAATAAAACATCAACTGCATTAAGGCTTATGAATAAGTCATGGATGGAAAGAACTAAGTCGTCAGAAGACATGCACATATACAATCAGCTAAGTGATCTTTTACTTAGGCCAGGGAAGATGAACAGACAGAAAAAGAGAACAAATCAAAGCTCCCATCCACTGTATGTTGAAAGCTCTACTGTCCTTTTTTTTGTCCACTACATGTCCCATTCACAGCCTCACTCTCACTCAAGTAATGGCATTTTCCTCTGGGTGGAATAAATAAGTTATAACATCCATGTGTCCTAAAGCTTAGCAAAGACCATCTGAATATAAATAGTTCATTTGCCTCCGTAGTGTAGGCCTCACTTGTGCCTCTCTTTGTGTGTGTGTGAGGAGCAGGGTGACTGTTTTGGTTGACTGGAGATGCAAGATGAAATTGCCTTACACAAATAAGTCTGTCAACGTTTTACCCCAAACACCATCTCAGACAGGACAGAGCTTTGTGAGAGCTCAGGGCTCAGCTCAATATAGACTTTTGTGTGCTATGCAGATGACAATGAATGAACAGCCTGTGTGCTGCAGTAGACAGCTTGAATCCTCAGTAAAGTTGGTCTAGTGGATAAAAGCACAAAAGGTAACTTTGCCAAGAATTTGAGTTTACAGAGCTGTGGAATAATTAATTATTTTGACGCTTAAGTAAGATTGTACAACTAAATAGAAACTTACCCTGTGCTATTTGTCTTGTTGACTCTAATATCATTACTTTTGGCAGTCAGTAAGTTGGCGCTGGATGCCAAGGTGTGTGTGTGTTTCTGCATGATTATTATAGCTTCTTGGTTTATAGTGTTGTTTTACAATTTGACCAATAACTAAACTGGTGTGAACTCATTGAGATCTGGAAGGCTAATATGGTTCTAATTACAGGTCATACACATAGGGACTACCAGGTATTCTTGCATGTCATGGTGTTCTTTGATCAGCTTCCCTGTTTTGAGTTTCTATTGTGATGATCTGCTCCTTGAGGAGGTGCAGAAAGGGAGAGAAATCAGTTCTTTGTTTCTGCCAACAAAAGTGTGTCAGACAGGAATATTCAGGGAGCAGTGCTCTGAAAGGTTTTGCTTCCTGGTAACAAAAATTGGGATTTTTTTTCCCCCCCTCAAAGATTGTGCTATAAATGACATGGACAACAAAGATGGAAGAAGAAAGGTGGCAAGGAAGCTTCAGGGAAGCAGAGATCGAAGGAAATGTATCTATAACAGAAAAATGAGGTAACATTCACAAAATAAGGTCTAGAATATATTTATTAGTTTGCTGCTTTTTTGTTCTTAGATGAAAAGTTTCAGTTTAAAAGTGTCAGGACGAAGTAATATCTTACATCGTCCTGACACACACCTGAAACTGCTCTGTAGATTACCAGACTGCTTAATGCTCATTTCTTTAAGCCGGTTTTGGTTGGTTATTGTGTCCTATCAAAACATCTTAGTGTTAATATCTTTAGTATTCTCTGTGTCAGTGTTTCAGTGGTTAGTATGTAGTAGTAGAACTGAAAATAGCATTTGGGTCAATATCAGGACTCAAGGTTTCCCATAAACACTGCAGCTTATTTCAGTTTTCTGTGTTTTAAGATTGTGGCTGGGTGTTGTATAGAGTACTAACGGTAGCTACCCACAGGTAGAATACTACTACGTGATGTAATAGTCTTTCAATAATATATTAAATTAGTCAGTGAGATCCAAGCTCTGGGGAGACCAATCCATGACTGCTAGTGTTCCATTGTATGTTTTTCTATCCAGACATGTTTTTACTAAGAGTGTGTTTGGGGTCATTGTCACACTGAAAAATGAAACCCATTGCCAAGATCTGATGGTACTTTTCTGTATTCATGATTCCATCAACATTGTCAAGACATCCCTGGGTAAAATGCAGCCCCAAACCATGATATTCACACACATGGGGTTAGATACCAACTTGGAGTTAGTAGCTTGCCCATGGATATTTATATTTGGCATACAGCCTGGAGCAGCCAGAGGTCGAACCACCAACTTTCAGTTTAGTAGACGACCTGCCCTCCGTCCTCCATCACTCCATAAAACATACTGCCACTGATTTTCAGTCCGTTCTTCTGTAGTTTGGCATACTTCATTCTTTTCTTTCTGGTTCTCTTCCTTAATAATGTCTTCTGCTGAGACCATCTCTGATGCGACTTTTTTAAACAGTAGATGGATCAGCTGAAGGGTCCTGAATGACTGACTTTTGGATACTGTTCATTTCCTGTAGATCCCTTTTTTAGACCCGTCTCTTTTTTTTCTCCTCCACTTGTGAGTTTCCTAAAAAAATTTAAGAACATCATGTCGAGATACAAGTTTTCTGCTAATAGCTCTTCGGGAATCATCTTGTTGGCTGTCAAACTGTGTTATTGTTGGTACTTTTTGTACATTGAACTAAAGAAATGGGAACATGTTATGTGTTGTTGTGACAGGCTGCTAGTGACACAGTGCCTAAAGGTACAATTTAATACCGATTCTTTGCTAAGCTTTCTGTAATGTATAGATTCATCGCTTGAGTTTAGTGCATAGATAAAAGGATTTCCACTGAAAATATTCAGGTATAAGCACTAGATTGGCTACTTTTTCAGTCATTTTCATTGTCTAATGATTGAATAAAGAATAACAAAGAATAGCTCAAGACTGTTGAACAGTCTACCGGTGATTATAACAAATCTTCTTTCCATCACATCTCCTATATATCAACTTACATACATTTCAAGACATCAGAGAGAATGTTTTATGAAATGACTTGTTTTGCACCCACATCACACTAATATGTTCTACAAACAACTGTTACTCGCATTATAACTGTTTTGCTACTATGTGCAGAAGCTTTCCAATTATTAGTTCCTGCACCGAGTGCTTGTCTGGGAATATATTCATTTGTTTTATTAACTATAATTTGTAACCATCTGCGTGGAAGAGATTATTGATTAAAATGTACCTGTTGCTGTTTGCTCGTTATTAAACCTCCAAATGTAAAAACTGAAAGATATGAAAAAAGCAGCACTGTACCAATACAACATACTATTGAGAGTGATAAAGAAAAGGCATTAAAAGCCTGGCATTCATGTACATCTTTAAGTATGCAGGCAATCAAACCTCCATAATAGTTTATTTGTCCTTCTACTGTAGTTTGTGGCCTGCAAAGTAGAAAGTCAGAGGTTTATTTGAACTAAGCTCTTCTTTGCGTATTCATGCTTTGATAGATGAGTGTAAATTCACATATATAAATGCAAACTACCTGCCCAAGGTCATAGAAAGCGATTGCTTTGAATTGATGTATTTGAACGGCGAGATTAAATGGCATAGCCCTAAAGTGCACTGAATCTCTGTGAATTAAATAGCTTCCACATACTGTGAATAAATGTGTGTATGTGTGTGTGTTTAGAAAAAGATGCTGACATGTAGTCTTTTAAAAATGGATGTTGGCCTGTAGATTTAGATGGAAAATCATAATGAGAAAGATGGGGTGGGAGAGAAGTTACAGGAGAGTTGCTTATCTGGCATCACCAGTGCTCCGTCACCCTTTCGACATTGTCCAATTAGAGCATATGATTAGTGTAGACTGTCTCCAGTGAAATTGAATCTATCAGCCAGGCTCAAATTACAACAGGTCCCTGCAATTTAGCTATCACTTTGTCTCTGTCAGCTCAGAGCTGCTGATATAAAACCGACAGAATGGATGATTTCTACTTAAGGCGTAGCTTGATTGAAGCTGATTACATTTCACAAAAGGTTTATTATATTTCCATAATATGCGTGAGTGTTGAACTGTGTGGGTGGCACGGTGCTGTTTGTGTGACAGCTTTCAGATGTTTGCGGAAAAAGATAAAAGAGAGGAAAAGCTGGAAGACTGGATATGATATAACATGTGTGTTTTTCTGTCATCTAGGCTGCCTGAGCCACGAGCAGAGCCCATGAACCCACGGGACTTTGAAGACAATGATTCTGGACCATCAATGGACCACGCCCCCTGATACAAGAAGATCAGACTCTTATTACGTCCACCTGTCCTTCACTGTCTGCTTCAGCCAGCCATCAGCTCGCTTGAGCTGTCAGGCTGGCCCTCTCTCTGTCAGCCATCTCCCTGGGACCTCGCCCTCCCCTTTCAGTGCCTGCTGGCAGTAAAGTGACCTTGAAGAAAGCTACTGTGACAAATATGGATAGCCACATCTTTTCTACTCAAACTTTTCTAATTCCTCACTAGCTACTAACTTTCTTTAATTGAAGCACGCAAGTTATGTGCAATCAATTACCATCAGGCTCAATTTTCACAGCCAGTCAGATCCTTGGCTTACTGGTGAGCCTGGCTGACTTAGACGGTAGCCTGGGTAGGCAGCCGAGCAAAGCATATGTTAAGCCCAAACTGATGTCAGCAATAGGAAATTCTTTGACACGGTGCACTTCACTCTTCATTTATTTGCAATATCATTTTGGCTCTGCTGTCTTGACAAACCCTCTGGACACTCTCAGATATAAAAAGGGAGCATTTCTCAGATGCCACAATGCCTTAGATTGTCAAGAGAATTTATTGTTCTGGGTGTTTTATGTTGATTGTATAAAAGGGGGGGGGGGAAAGGAAACTGTCATATGTGCTTTATATCATCCTGTTGCTTTCACCTTCTCTTTTCCCCACATCCTCTGCCCTACCCTGTCTCAGAAGGCTTGTAGATTTGTGCCACTTCCTCATGTGCTTGTCAGATTCATTATCAAAGGTGGGGGGACATTTTGACATCTATCGATCGGTGAATGTTGCTGACTCTTTGTTAGGTGAAAATTGAACCACATTTTGCGCAAAACAGCTCTCCAGCAGTTATCACCTTTTATGTACTGTAATGTAAAGGCTCATTACTCCTGGCCAATCTGCACCGAGTGACAGATTACAGTCCAGACAAGTGTATGCACCTCCTACCTTGACCTGCTCATCCATACCTTTCATTTATGATGTACTGCCATGTCTGTCTGTATCAGCAGTTTGTTTTTAATGTGATTGATTCTGTTGCCTTAAATCCACAATTGAAAGCTGTGTCACCCATAATATGTGGGACAAGTTTGACAACAACATGACTTCACCACTGTAGCACTACACTAAGATGCACTGAGCGTATACCTTCCCAAGGGAAATGTTGGTGTGTCAACAGTCTATTGAAAAAACTGAAAGCGCTTTTTTCTTTTTTCCTAGTATAACAGCACACAGGAGTCTGGCTATCTGATGTTTTCACTTGTTTTTATTTGTCTATTTTTGTCTTAAATCTATAAATAAACTGCTTGTTTCTTAGATTGGATGCAGATAATGACATTCATATCTCCACTTTAAGAGCAATTGTTTTTATCTCTTGCAAAACTCTAGAAACATATGAAGATCATCAGTCAACCAAGTCACCATTATCAGAAAACCTTACAGGCATGTGAGACTTTTCCTTTTTCTGATAGATAGAGACAGGAAACAAGATGAAATGCCCTAAAGAGGGAAATCGGGAAGTGGAGAATCTTTTTCCATTAAAATTCAAAGAAGCAACACATTCAGAAAGTGCTGGGAATGGGAGGTTTGGAAACAAGAGGGGGTGATGGAGCAGGAGAGCTCTTTAGGGTCTCTGCTTCTCCACAAATGCATTTAAATGCACACTAGCTTCATGCCTGTAGTCTCAGATGAGCTAGAACCCACTTTGATCAACTCCTAACCTGAATCTGAAAGGCTTTGTCTCTCCATCACTCGTGTTCCTTTCTCACATTACTTTTCAGACACACCGTGTGACGCATTTCACTTCACACCCAGTTTCTCCCTGAGCTGCTTCATCAAGCCAAGAATGCTTTCTTAGAGCATAATTGAAATATTGACTCAAACAAAACACTGAGACATTGACTCTGACAAACTCATTTAGCCTCTGGTTGCTATCTAGATGATAACATCTAGTTTGGTATTCTCTAATTGGTTTAACTTTTGATCTTCCAACATTTACTAAGCCATTGCCTCCTGTCAAAGCCCCAGAGCACTTAAACCCCTTTAGAGATTCTCTTTTGTTGTGAGCGTTTTAGTGTCTGCAGCTAAATTGATTTAAGTTAGTTAGGCGTGGGCATAGTCAGATACAAGCTCCTGTGTTATCAAATGGAGGCTGGTTTTATTATCCCTTCATGTGCGTTGCTTATGTCATGGAGCAATAATGACAAACCTGAGAAGGGAGGGGAGGGGGACAACGTGCCCGTTGTCAGGGGAGAAAATGCAGAGGAAACGATTGTCGGATCTCATTTAGCTGGGAGACCACAAGGTTTCTTTTTTTCCACACCCAATTACACCTGCTCTTCCTCGTACACTTCACCGAGCATGATCACACACCGTCACAAAGGTGTGCAAATAAACAGAAGCTCAGTCTTAAGACCTCCACTTTTCTTATGGGGCAAGAAGAAAAAAAAGCTGTTTGTGTATTTGTATTGACATGAATTAATTGCTTCATGGGTTGTGAGATTGAATTAGCTACGTGACAGGCTTGCTAGTGGTGGGGATGAAGCTTTGATTGCCGCCATTAATGGAGCCTGTTTCTCTGCCGTCATTTTAAAAGGCAGTCAGAGTCTGTGGGTTTCCCAGTAATGGAGCAACTCCGCCACTCACCAACCCACCAAAACATGCCCTAATGATTCTGTTTATTAGCGTGCAATAGCGGCAAGAGAAATAGGAAATTTCTCTAATAACAGGCTCCACACTGCGCTGAAATGTATCTTGCACGTGCACACTGTGTGTTTATTTATGTGTGTGCTTTTTTAAGTATTTGTTAGGATGTGCATTTGCAGAGACCCACACCTCCACCCTCGCCCAGTTGGCATGTATCTTTGAGTAGAATGTATTGCTTCTCTCACAGTAAATGCACTCTCTTATTCATCTTTTCCTCTGGTCTCTTCAGACACACACATGCACACACACGCGCACCTGCACAAATACAAACAAGCAAACAGGCATCGGTCTGAGGTTGCTAGTTGAGATTTATTTATTTTACATTTTCATCAGTTGGCTTTCGGTTTAAGCACTCTCGCTACAACCAGATATGACTGCTATAACACCTGACGTGGTGGTGAAAATTCAAAGCTAGTGTCACCTTGAAAGCCAACATTTTCATCACCTGTGTCGACTTATAAGGGTTTTCAATCTGCACCCTACAGAGAGGGAGATGAAGAGCAGTGGAAAAATTTGATTAGGTTATTAGGGTTTGTTTTTTTTTCCACTTTGACAGTTGAAGTTTTCAGGACATTTTTAATTCTGTAGCAAAAATTGCAAATTGCTTTGCACATTTAGGCAAATGGGTAAGCATAATTGTCTACAATCTGTCTGCTCAGAGCTGCTGATATAAAGTAATTAGCCTATTATTTCTGTCTTTGATTAAACTATATTTCTTCTTTGTTGAATAGATTTTTTATATCACCAAAGTATGCTCATATTCACACATATAAAAGCCAATTTAGGTGTGAAAATCCACAAAACTCGCAAGCGCACATCATAAAAGTTGTGTGAACATATTTATAAGACTTAAATGTACTTTGTTACCATGGAGGAGCCTGTTTCACCATCCATAAAAGAGGCAAAGGATGTGTGGCAATGCAGCAAGAGAACCACAACAGAGCAGAAGAGTGCAGCTAATGGTTAAGTCGATGAGAATCAGTGGCCAGACAGATAAGGATGTGTACTGATTCCAAACACCGGTTTGCTACTGTGGTATCTACACATAGTATTCTACAATCTCAATATGAATTAAAGGGTGGACTTTCACATTAAGATATCTTTACTAATCCCACAGAAGGACTATTTGTTTGCAGCTTACCCAAACAACCTATTATATTTGTTCTACACTGGGGTTCAAGTTAGCAGCAACCTGAGAGCAACTTCCTGAACTCAGATGGCAAAACGTGGTCAGGAATGTTAAGGATGTATTTTGCCTCCTTTATCCTAACCATCCTAAGCATGTTTTATCATCCGAGTTCAGACAGTTGCTCTCAAGAGTACTACAAGAGTACTACAGTGCTTTGCTACTGGAAACTGAATTTCCCAGAGGAACCCACCTGAGGGATTAATAAAGTTTCATCTAATCTAATCTAATCTCTACTTTATCAGCTAATGCTACAATAGTTAGCTTGGGTAGAAAGCTAACTATTCATAAACTGTATCAGTACAAAGCTACTGGTCCGGACGGGATTCCCGGCCGCGTCCTCAAGTCATGCGCGGCTCAGCTGGCTGGAGTGTTCACACACATCTTCAACCTTTCCCTCTCTCTGTCTGTAGTCCCAGCCTGCTTCAAAATGGCCACCGTCGTCCCTGTACCCAAATCCTCCACCATCTAGTCATTGAACGACTGGCGACCTGTAGCCCTGACCCCCATCGTAAGCAAATGCTTCGAGAAGCTGGTCAGGGACTTCATCTGCTCTGCACTACCCGACTCACTGGACCCTCTACAGTTCGCATACCGCCACAACAGGTCCACTGATGATGCCATAGCCCTGACACTACACACTGCCCTGTCACACCTGGAGAAGAGAGACACGTATGTGAGAATGCTGTTTGTAGATTACAGCTCAGCATTCAATACCATCGTTCCCTCGAAGCTGGACAGGAAACTGCAGGATCTAGGACTGAGCAGCTCCCTCTGCAGCTGGATCCTTAGCTTCCTGTCTGACAGACGCCAAGTGGTCAGACTGGGCAGCATCACCTCATCCCCCATCACACTGAACACTGGTGCTCCACAGGGGTGTGTACTGAGCCCTCTCCTGTACTCACTCTACACCTACGACTGCACAGCCACTAACAACTCCAACATCATTGTGAAGTTTGCGGACGACACTACAGTGGTGGGTCTTATCACCAATGGTGATGAGACGGCTTACAGGGAGGAGGTCAGCGCCCTGACCCACTGGTGTCAAGACAACCATCTCACCCTCAACGTCGCAAAGACAAAGGAGTTGATAGTGGACTTCCGGAGGTGCAGAGAAGTACACACCCCCATCACCATCAACGGCGCTGCTGTGGAGAGAGTGAGCAGCTTCCGGTTCCTTGGTGTACATCTGGCTGAGGATCTTACGTGGTCAGTACACACAAACAAAACAGTGAAGAAGGCGCAGCAGCGCCTCTTCTTTCTCAGGAGACTGAAAAGATTCGGCATGAGCCCCCGCATCCTCAGGACCTTCTATCACTGTGCCATTGAGAGCATCCTCACTGGATGCATCACCACCTGGTATGGCAACAGCACCGCCTACAACTGCAAAGCTCTCCAGCGAGTAGTGCGGTGCTCTGAACGGATAATTGGAGGTGAGCTTCCCTCCCTCCAAGACATCTACAGGAAGCGCTGCCTGAGGAAAGCGGGGAGGATCATCAAGGACTCCAGTCACCCCAGCCATAAACTGTTCAGACTGCTTCCATCAGGAAGGAGGTTCTGCAGCATCCGGTCCCGTACCAGCAGACTGAGAGACAGCTTCTTCCACCAGGCCATCAGACTGCTGAACACGTCATAGACACCTCAGCTTCACTACTGGAACTTTAACATTATGCACTCCATACTGTACAGTAATGCCACTGTTTTGCACATGTCTCAACTCTGTATATTTTTATATATTTTATTTATTGTTTACTCTATTTAATTTGTAAAATATGTGTATACACACACACACACACACACACACACACACGTAGAAAAATATTTAGTATACACATCCAGAAATGCATATACTATTATATATTGTACATATATTTATTAGTTTCAGATGTAGCCATTATTGTATTTTGCACAACTCTGTTGCTTGTGAAGCTCGCACACAAGAATTTCACTCACATGTGCTGTACCAATGTACCTGCACATGTGATGTGACAATAAAAGTGATTTGATTTGATACAACACATGGGCAGGTTAATCAATGCTAATAAAAATTACAGCATTACACTCACCAAAATTGAAGCACATATGTCTCAGATGGTCTGTACTACAAAGCAAGACCAATTTTTTGTCAGATAATAAATTAAAAATGCTCCAAAGGGCACTGACTGCAAACACACACAAAAAGTATGTTTGGGTCAAAGTGGTGGATGAGGCCTAACAGACCTAAACGTACTGTTTATCTAGGCTGGTGAGTTATTAAAAAAAACCTCTCAGTCAGAGTCGTTATAAAGGGGAAACTATCCATGGAGGCAAATATGCTATAAAGCAGGACTTTATAGCATATTTGGAGCCATCCTCAGTTGGTACCTAGAGGAACTACAGTTTTTGCCTCTTGCCCCTTTAACACTTTTCAGCTCTAAAAGTTGCGCCTTGGTTTCCACACTACATGTCTAGATGGATAGATTGCATAGACATAGACACTCCACAATTTTTGTTGTTTGCATTGCTGTGTGAGTTTTTATTTTTACTTTCATTTACAGAATTGGCTTCAATAGTGTGTCTGTTGCAGTAAAAGTATGGTTCCTTCACATAGCATTTTATGAATGATCTGTTTACAAAGTAGACATTATGTCCTCTTTAAATCAGATTCTGAAATATATACATTTAGTAATTTTCTGATATATTTGGTGTCATTGAGAGCACTGGACAAAACTAAGACTGTGAGGAAAGTAGAAGATGAGGAACACACTTCTAGAGTCTATTGTCTTTCTGATAAAACACATTTTGGCCTCCTCGTTTTGCACCATTGCTTTTCAGACTCTGGGGCACAGAGCAAGTGCAAATTGGTGCAAACAACCAGGTGAAAATCATTAAGAGTAACTAAGGCAAATTAATATTGAAATGCTATAGTGTTGACCTTCTATGAATTTTGTAAATGATTTTAGTGTTTGATAAAATTGTGTGGTGGAGTCATGCCAGAAAATGTTTGCAAATCACTGGTTTACACAAATGATCTTTTTTATTGTGGTGGGAATGAATCGATTAAAAAAAACAGTTTAAAACAGCTTTAAAGGTTATTTATGACCTTTGTCTGCATTGGTTGTTAGTATTTTATGTCACAACCTGCACCTAATACCTCTAACTTGTCTCTGCTTCATATAAAGTGCCTCTGGGAAATAGTAACAGGGAATTAATCAATCTTTTCACATTCATTGGGGGTTTTTGGGGCTCATATGAGATCCAACTGGAGCGAGAAGGTGATGCAGATCGTGGACCATCCCAGACTGACTGACAGCAGGCATCTGTCACAGGTGGCAGGTACAGACAGCTGTCTGGAAAACCTAGCTCATGAACAATGACTGGGTGGAGACGAGACAGGCCAGAGAATCCATCTCTCCTTTCGACGGTCTCCATCACTCTTTCATCCCAGATTCAGCTAAGACACCTTTAGGGCCCTCAGTCTCCCACCTTTAAGCAATATTTTCCTGTCAAAGTTTCCTACCTGGAAGAGTAAATGAATGAAAGAGTAGAAAAGGTTTATACCCAGGTATGTAATAAGGAATGAAAGTTTCAAATTAGGAAGGCAATTAGGAGTCATAAAACTGGTGGCTGGTGGCTTGCAAGGTAACAGAAATGATGATTGTGATAGGCTGGTTTCCTCTGGCGGATAAAGGAATGTGCCCATGAATAAAATGACATTTCACCTAGATAACACCTACTGCCTTTCCTTCTGGGGGCTGTAACACATTTTAGTCTCTCTGCCACAGCTGTGATGAATCATTTTCACAACAAGCATGAATGCAGAATGCAAAGGAGATAGAAGCGTAATATTACATTTTTGCAGGCTCACTCCACAAAGCCTCTCCCCGAAGTTACATAAAAGCAAAAACAATACATACAGGGAGTGCAGAATTATTAGGCAAGTTGTATTTTTGAGGAATAATTTATTATTGAACAACAACCATGTTCTCAATGAACCCAAAAAACTCATTAATATCAAAGCTGAATGTTTTTGGAAGTAGTTTTTAGTTTGTTTTTAGTTTTAGCTATTTTAGGGGGATATCTGTGTGTGCAGGTGACTATTACTGTGCATAATTATTAGGCAACTTAACAAAAAACAAATATATACCCATTTCAATTATTTATTTTTACCAGTGAAACCAATATAACATCTCCACATTCACAAATATACATTTCTGACATTCAAAAACAAAACAAAAACAAATCAGCGACCAATATAGCCACCTTTCTTTGCAAGGACACTCAAAAGCCTGCCATCCATGGATTCTGTCAGTGTTTTGATCTGTTCACCATCAACATTGCGTGCAGCAGCAACCACAGCCTCCCAGACACTGTTCAGAGAGGTGTACTGTTTTCCCTCCTTGTAAATCTCACATTTGATGATGGACCACAGGTTCTCAATGGGGTTCAGATCAGGTGAACAAGGAGGCCATGTCATTAGTTTTTCTTCTTTTATACCCTTTCTTGCCAGCCACGCTGTGGAGTACTTGGACGCGTGTGATGGAGCATTGTCCTGCATGAAAATCATGTTTTTCTTGAAGGATGCAGACTTCTTCCTGTACCACTGCTTGAAGAAGGTGTCTTCCAGAAACTGGCAGTAGGACTGGGAGTTGAGCTTGACTCCATCCTCAACCCGAAAAGGCCCCACAAGCTCATCTTTGATGATACCAGCCCAAACCAGTACTCCACCTCCACCTTGCTGGCGTCTGAGTCGGACTGGAGCTCTCTGCCCTTTACCAATCCAGCCACGGGCCCATCCATCTGGCCCATCAAGACTCACTCTCATTTCATCAGTCCATAAAACCTTAGAAAAACCAGTCTTGAGATATTTCTTGGCCCAGTCTTGACGTTTCAGCTTGTGTGTCTTGTTCAGTGGTGGTCGTCTTTCAGCCTTTCTTACCTTGGCCATGTCTCTGAGTATTGCACACCTTGTGCTTTTGGGCACTCCAGTGATGTTGCAGCTCTGAAATATGGCCAAACTGGTGGCAAGTGGCATCTTGGCAGCTGCACGCTTGACTTTTCTCAGTTCATGGGCAGTTATTTTGCGCCTTGGTTTTTCCACACGCTTCTTGCGACCCTGTTGCTATTTGAATGAAACGCTTGATTGTTCGATGATCACGCTTCAGAAGCTTTGCAATTTTGAGACTGCTGCATCCCTCTGCAAGATATCTCACTATTTTTGACTTTTCTGAGCCTGTCAAGTCCTTCTTTTGACCCATTTTGCCAAAGGAAAGGACGTTGCCTAATAATTATGCACACCTGATATAGGGTGTTGATGTCATTAGACCACACCCCTTCTCATTACAGAGATGCACATCACCTAATATGCTTAATTGGTAGTAGGCTTTCGAGCCTATACAGCTTGGAGTAAGACAACATGCATGAAGAGGATGATGTGGACAAAATACTCATTTGCCTAATAATTCTGCACTCCCTGTATACACGCTGTAATATGAAAACATAGAACAAGTATATCTACATATGCAAGACTTCTAGAAATTACAAAAACCTTTGCAGCAGCTATAAGTCTAGTCTAACCCATATTAAATGTTCACTAAAACCTGGCAACCAAACCTGATGCGTCCTTTCTCGTTCCTCTCATCATTCATGCTGTGTACACAGTCTGTCCCTCTCTGGTTGCCCAGACTCCTCCGGAGCTTGTTAATTGCGTTGGTGACACAGGTCTGTGTGTGAAGCAGCAGTAGTAATTGCTCCAGCCTGGCCTGAGGGGAAGGAAGGGTGCGGCCATCTGGCCTCCAGGTCTGCCTTGAGGCTAGGAGATTAGATACACGCCTCCATGTTTGATGAGATGGATGGTGTTAGCAGTTTTATCAGGGACAGTGTCTACCATAAAACCTGAACCGCTGTCCTCCTGTGGGTTTGTTGGACGATACAGAATGGAGTATGCTGGAGCAGCTGAAGTGATGTGCTAACGCGTCAACAGATGGTTCGCAAAAACTGATCAATGATTTAAAGTCATCAGCACCCTTTAATATCCCAGCAGTAGAGGGGAAATAATGTTCAAATCTTATATTACTGGAAATTAATTACATTAGACTTTGTAGATCAAATCTGACCATTTTTTATCAAACAGAAGTTACTGTATGTATAAGACAATACAAGAATTTGAGTCCATTAGACCTCTACTGTGGTTTTGGGATTGTTATATTCCGATCATGAAATGCCACTTTAAATTCTCTAAGCTTTATTTAATGACAAAGTACAAGAGCTAATCATCTTTATATTGAAATATGCTTAACTGGAGATCATTTATCTGAATTTCAGGAGTGGAACTACACCTCACACACACCCTTTCTGGTTCTAAACTATATATGCCTCACTCCACTATGGACTGTTTATTCAAATTTTTGTACTCTTTCCAACCCTTTTGTTCAGTTTTCTCCTCTCTTATTAGTACATAGGAACCTGCCTGGCCTGGGAGCCACCTCCACTCCTCATTGAGTCCTTCCCTAAACTGCAGTCTCAGGTTTCGAGCTATTTTATTCCATTCTATTATAATCACATACAAAATGAAGCTTTTCTGCAATTAATTAATTCGTTCGACAGCACCTGTTTTGCTTTAACTGAGGAATGTTAGTTGCTTATCAAGTATGTATACGTTTTTGTGATTCACATAAAGCAAGGATGTCTATTTTTGGGCCTCTGAGCCGCAAATGCAGCCACAAATCACAATTCCGGGGTTCGTTGGGCACTTGCAGAGAATTGTGACTCACCACATTTGGCTGCATGCAACAAGGTGTGATCTGAAGAAGAGCAGCATCCCTGGAAGTGGTGCAGAAGACGTTCAAAAGGAGAACTTTGTTGAGAATCATTAAATCAGGTAAGCCTTTGCCCTTTTTTAATGGCCAGAGTAATAAAATGGATTCGGATTGTTCCTGTTTTACTGGGCTGGGCACTTGTCGTCCATTTTCCAGCTGCTCCGGGTACAAAACAACCCAAAAAAAAGGAAAAAAAGGAAGGCATTTTCACCATGTGAAAGATACATTTTCATTTAGTTAATGCAAGACTGGATCAGCCTGAACATTTTTCTGTTCTGCTGTGACTGGTTGTTTGAATGTCAGCCAACCGATGACTGTCAGGGAATTTAAAAAGGTCACGCAGCAGCTGGGTCACATGTGATCCTGGCTACAGAATTTCTAAATAGGAATGTAAATGCGCTCTGATTTGGCTAAGTCGCTCGTTTAATGTTGTTTTTATTTCCTCATTAATTTTAATTGCATTGCTGAGAGATGGCCTAAATAAAGTTTAAATAATGCTTCTAACTTAAGATCTCACAGGGGTCAAACATAAGGCCCGGGGGCCAGAATTTGCCTGCCAGAGACTCCAATCTGGCTCACTGCACAACTTTACAAAATGTGGAAGGATTGCATAAATATTTGGATTTGTTTTTTTTTTCATAACTTTTACAGCTTCTGTGATTTATTACAACCTCCCCCATTGCCATTAGCTACAAGTAAATAAGAAACAGAACAAATAAATCACAGAAAGTTCTTGTTTTTTTACTATATGCTGTAGAAATGCATTTTTTTTTTTATTTACAGTAATTTCACAAAAAAAAGGACAAATTCTGTCAGTTAACAGCATTTTCGCATTTCATAATTACAGGAAAGTATATGCAATGAGCTAACATAACTTTTTCTGTAATTTTACATATTTATTTCTTACAATTTGACCCTGGAGGGTAATTCGGCCCACTTAAGATCAAAGTGGGCTGTATGTGGCCCACTGTTCAAAATGAGTTTGAAATCCCTGGTCTAATAACTAGTAACTATGTTATGATAATATGGTTACATTAAACAATATTTTCCAATGTAAGGGTTTAAGTAAGAATGTACAATACTCCAGTAAACTGAACATGAACAAAATAACAAAAAAAACACTCTTTTTGCATGCTGGACCAAAGAAAGGCTTGAAAAGCTTTCGTGTTGGCCTTTAGATTACGGTAGGGGCAACGTGTTACTCATTCAATTTATTTGTTTCTCTTCCCTCTAAAACACTGAGATCAAATGCCACCGCTTTGCATAATGTGTAGAGCCACATGCACGAGAGCGGCAGAATTAAATGCATCCTGTTGGCACAAATAGCTTCCTCGCCAGATTGTTAGCTAGTGTCGGTGGCCTCCATTTATCAAGTGTTCATAGAAAAGAGAAAAAAAAACTGATGATTCTGCCTAAATCGTGTCCTAAATAACTAAAAAGGACTATTCAGAGGGAATAATGTCAAATCTGTCGGCTATTTATTCATGAATTAATCTAAAGAAAGCAGTATGATTTTTTTTTTTCAAGAAAAGGGAGCTTGGTGCTGTAAAATATTTATAGATTCCTGAAATGTACTAAAATAGAAGCTGATGGCCTCATTTTGGTTTTGGGGTTGCTGTCAAGTTGGGCCACAATATTACCCATCTGCAACAAAATAAAAAAAATAAAATAAAAACTCTTGATGCTTGAACAATTTGTACAATTTTAAATAATGAGAATCAATAGATGTGAAAGCCTTTCTGTCTGCCTGGACTTATATTACTCAGCAGCAAAACTGTTCTGTGCCATTAAAAACAGCAGCTGGGTCAGTGGATAAAGTAAAGCACAGAAGACAAATTTCATCATAGTGATTAATGAAGTATAACATGATGGGCTTTTGCTTGAGTTTGGCATACAGGTTGCATGAATTGGTGCCAAGAATAATCATTTTCTTTTTGGCAGTTTTAAAAGTGGTTTTAAACAATGTCATTAAAAAAATGAATATTTGGAAGCTGTAGTGTAATAAATCTATTGTGTTTTTATCATGTAAGCCCAGCATGTGTCTCAGAAATGAAAAATGTAAAAGCAAAGTTTAAGCATATCACTCAGTATCCTAACCATTTTCAGGTAGGAACGAAGCAATCTGCTCTATTTCACAGTCTGCTGTTGGGTTTAAAGTCTGCTGTGCTCTGGAGTGGAATAGTACATTGAAATTTACATACTTTTCCATCCACCAAGCTCCTGCCTGGTATGCAACTCGTAATGGTCTTTCATTTCTTCAGAAAAACCTGCTTGGAGTCAGCCACCGTGTGTCAAGCTTTTCTACTGCTCCTGCTTTTTGGTATCCTGTGAGATCAGTTGGCCTCGAACATGCACTTCAGGGCGTTATATCACCATGATGGCAGGAATTCTCGTGGTTATCTGTGCACAAATCAGCTCCTTTGACCTTTCATGCTAGTGTGAGGAATTTCCAGGCAAACATGGCTGTGATTTACACAGATGGAGCTTACGTTGTGAAATCAGAGTGTGCTCATTTTTGGCATTCATTCAAATAGGATTTACAAGAGACAGCTTAGCAGTTGTGCAAAAGAACAAACAGTACAGTGTCATACTTCTCTGATGTTTTATATCTAGGTGTAAAACACATTTAATCACTGATCTAAAAGTATATTTTCCAACATGATGTACACTATAGTATTCACTCAGGATTAAATGTGTTTTGGGAGGGGCAGTGATTGAGATTAACTCACAGTTTAGAAAAATGACAGAAAAAATTGCAGAAAGTATACACACAGGGAATGTGAGTATCTCTAAGAATTTGCACAGTCAACATAATTTTATCCGTTTGGTTCTTTACTGACATGTTGTATTTATGTCTGTCCTTGTACTTCCCACCCACGCAAAGTGTTTCTTCAGAAGACTCCCCATGGTGACTGCTTAATCGAGATGACAAGCAGCTTAAAAAACACATCCTAATTGGATGCGGCAATGATAAGACATTAACTAAACATGAACGCTTTATGTATTCTGAAGAAAAACCCCGTCTCCCTCTCAACAAGAGATATTTCCTCCTCTCAAGTAAAACTTGTATAGAATTAGACACACTTTTCTGTTGATCCATGTGTCACTCCACAGCACAGTTACACTTGTACTCCAAGGTAGCGACATTAGACAAAAATACTCAACTTTCCAGAGTATGTGCAGCGTCGGGAACGCCGCACGAAAATCCAGTCTTTCCTCACACTCTTTTATGAAAAGTAGTGCTATCATCCAAACTGCTGCTAAGAGACTACAGCTGATACACTACAATGGCATATAGTATTTCATGGTGGTTAGATAGTAAATATAAGCACGAGCCAGAAGAGGGGAAATCAGAAGAAAAAGAAGATACCTGGAGACCTCTGGGATCTTTAATGGATTTCTATACCGGAGCAGCAAATTGGCAGAACAGATACTTCCATTTGAGATCTCAAGGGGTGATATTCTTCTGCAGGAAAAGATGGTACAACAATACAGGTAGACAGAAACCTCTCTACCCATATTGCAGAGGTGCATTTTGAAATGCATAGAAAGTAGAGAAACTAAAACAGCAAAGAAGGCGTGTGGCACATTCTACACCTATGCGAAGCAGATAGAAGACGTCTTGTGATGTGCATGGAGAGCACAAAGCAAAACTACAAATGCTGTGGGATGTTTTTATACCTTTCCAGCAAGTAAGGAACACAATGACGTGTTTCGGTGGGTAGCCGAGGAGCGCCTATTTAATCATCCTTTAGCATTACTGATGCCTCTTTTATCTGCAGTATAGGGAAATGGGACACGGGCCTCATCAGAAAGAGCAGACAATGCGGAGACGGAGCAGAATGAAAAGTAACGTTATCCTCCAAACTGACTGCACTCAACTGACACATCGGGGTTACTGAAACAACGGCAAGAAAGAAAAGATTTGTTTTCAAAGCTAAGAAGATGCAGTTGTTCAATTCAAATCGTGCATCATACAGGCTTGTAGCACAGAGGGATTAAATGTGTTTTTCAGTCATGTCCACAGGAGCCTGAAATCCTGTCTTTCTTCGATTTCATTGTCTCTCCAAAACAGGCTAACATCCATTAGTGCTAGCAGGCAGGGGATTGAGATGAATGTGTTCCAATTTTAACCACCCCTCCGAGTGCCCTGCAGGGTCTCGCTGTATACTGGTTTGTGAAGTGAGGAGCTGGAGCTGTCCCAAGGTAGCTTTGGACTGTTTTAGAGTGGCCTTGTGATCCTTACCTGTGGGTGGAATACCAAGCGCACCTTTGATTGTGCTTTGTATGCTTTCATACAGTTACACAACAAAAACAGCTCTCTCCCTCCATCTGTGTTTTCTGCTTCATCTGTCGTGTACGTGTGCATTGAGGAAGCTGCGACTACAAAAGGTCCATCTCTAAACCTGCATGTAATCACTTCAAACGTGGCATCTCTTTCGCCATTATACAGTGCGGGGCTTGCATGGTAAATAATGGGCAAGAAGATGACAACAATGCGCATGCAAATTCACACTAAAAGCCCCCTACCTAATCATCGAGGGGAACATGAATAACCAGCTTGTTTTGAGAGCCAGTATCTGTTTATCCACACTTCACTTGAGTCATACTCCCACAGTATACAGAATCCTTTGTGTATGTCTGAGTGGAATAATGAGTAGATACAATAAAACTGTTTTGAAGCCATGCTCTATCCTTGCCTTTCACAGTGCTCATTTAACCCGGTTTCAACCTCACGGGACAGCTCGGTGAACAGGGTTCGACTTTAATCTTGATGTATGAGTCGCCATTAAGGTAATGATAATAAAATGTCCGTCTTATTTAATGAGCACCCACTGAAGTTAATTGTTCTTATGACAAAAGGTCAGACTCAGCATGCGCCTCAGCCCAGGCACCATCGGCAGTGGGTTTATTTTTTAATGAGACTTTCTCAATTAAATTATCCACAGGGAAACAAAGACAGAAGGCAGTGCTTCTTGCACCCAGATGACATTTACAGATTTGTGGGGTCTGTTTAGATTTACTGCCAGAACAGTCGCACTAAAAATGATGAAAGCAGGAGGCTGAAGGGAAGTTCAAGGGGTTTATTTACAAAACGCAAGAATATGTAAAGATGATTCTCAGAAAGGCAGAGGGCTTGGTAAAAGGTCTGTGGCTGATGAGATAGAGTCCTCTGGAGAGAAATCGAGGAGGGAAGTTTCTTGCGTGGCAAGGATCCAAAGACTTAAGAGGTTAAAGCTCGAGCGACACTTGTAGTGTGGACGTGTTCATCACTATCCGAAGACTTGACAGGTAGACAAGTGGCTGGCACACACCGGGAAACTAAAGCTACTAGAAAACTTGATAGGAGGCGCAGGAGGTGTAGCTTTTAAAGTTGCTACGCCTACTGGAGTCATGGGGACTATGACCGGGTCGAGCAATGGAAAGTTCCTATCCCTATCAAGTGAGGATGACTCATTCTACACAAGGAAAAAAAACACACAAACATAAACAATTTAAGCTTGTAAATAATAATTTCAAGTGTGTGCAGTTAAGCTACGATATCCACCCTACATAAACATGCAACACAGAACTCCTCCTTCTTCAAAAATGCTATTTTGGCCTTCCCCTGGCAACACGCTGAGGTTGCCCTCCACCTCCTTTGAGGATTAGAAACGATCAAAGCTATGCTCATTCCACACTCACTTTTTATCCCTCCTAACAGCAGGTGGGAAACCCCCATTGGCCCACACACACACATGCACGCACACCTCTGTACCAGCCAGTAGGGTAAGCCTCGGGCATGCGCGACAGGGCAGCGAAATACAAAACAAAAATTTGCTAAGCAGCTCAGAATATTTTATATTCCGGTGTATTTTGTGGCCATATGAAGACTCCTACACAACGTTTCTGTTTGAGTGGCTGCATCGCTGTCAATCAGTGGAAAACATAAACAGACCCTGTTCGATGCTATCAGAATATGTCCAATATTTCATATAAGCCTTCTGCCCCAGAGTGTGGCAGTGGCTGACACACAGATGTGTGTGCTTGTGTTTGAGGCATGCCTCCACACTGTGTTGCCTCGTGTCACGGCCCTAAGCTTCACAGCAATGACTCTAATGAGAGTTTGCCCAGGGCAACTCATCAGAACAAAGCAATTTATTTGTGTGTCTTTCAGTGTGTGGGCATTGTGCATGTATTTCAGTCTACTTGGCTGCCAAAAACTGAATTAAGCATGTGGTGGAAGAAAAGAAGCTGATATTTGAATATGAACATTTCTCATAGTGCTTTAGGGTTGGGACCCAGCAGCAGTGGGCATTGAGCTGGCAATTCTTCACCGAGTGATCAAAGGCCCAGTTCCCAGCAAGCTCCCCTAACGCCCTCACTCTGTTTCCTATTTTTCCCCCTTCCCTCGTCTCTCCTCGCTGCTCCGGTCATAGCCAAGAGCAGGGATGGCTGAGCAATAACCCTGTCATGGTGTTCCTTGCTATCCCCGAGTCCTGCAGATCTTACTGGTCTTGCCTGACTGACAACCCCTCACTGTGCTGACTGTTAGCCTTCCAAACCCAACTTCCCCCCTTGTCATGGTCAATCTGCATGCTTTAACTGCACCAAGACATAAACTACTGCGTTCAAGCCAAGGCTTTTTTACAACCTTAGGCAGTTACAATGCCGTTACACTGCTCGCCGCCCAACCCTGTGTTTAGTCTCTTGAATCCATTCCAGTCTGTCATGCTCTTGATGAGTCCTCTCTGAGTGCCCATAACTTTCAGTTTAGTTAAGATATTTAATGCTCCCTTTCCTCCTAAACCATTTTACAGACACCTATATTTATGCACTTTACTGCTGAATCTCAAGTGTGAACCAACTCTTTTTTTTTCCATGTTTCCTATAACTTTCACTATTTACCCAGCTGCTTTCTGCTGCTCCTCCTATTCTAACTCACACTTTAATTGCTCACCACCAAGCACGTACTCGTTGTCTTCGACAGACATTGTTACTTTAATGCTGTCAAGGTTACTCTCCTGATGCTAATCTGGGTGGTTTATCTAACACAAATATATGGAGCATTTTGATTAAAAAATAGCATAGATTAGGGTCATGGCATGGTGAGGAGGCAGGGAATGAAAGGCCTACTTTCACCCATAACCCCCCCCCACCTGTGACAGTTGGTGGTCCAATAAATGAAGGCGGCCTGCGGGTGTGAGCAGTGGGCCAAACCAGAATGCTATAAAACAGGCCAAGTCTGCTGGGAGCACTGCCGCCTCTTCTCATCCCAGCCTATCTCTATCACATGACCCCGGTGGCCCCGATGCTCTCGTCTGTCCTTGTCCTATTTTCTTCCACTCGCTGGCTCACTCTCTGTGATATTCCTATTCCTTCTCTTAAATATTTTATTAGATTTTGTGTGTGCTGTTAGTCACGTGTCGCTCTGTGCAGTGGGCAGTGAAGCAAAATGGAAAGGGTTCAATTTTTCAATTCAGCTTATTCTGAAACCCATTTTAATGCTACCTTGGATACTTAAAGTTCTTTTAGGACCACTGTTGTCAAAATATGACTGTTATTCCACCTGCAGTGAATTAGTTTCAGCCAGGACTTTTTTTTAATGGTAATAAAAACCAACATTAACTGGTTTCACCAACACACTTGCATCATTTATACCAGCAGCTGATCCCACCCCTTAGCTCAAGACTGAAATATCTTTTGTAAATACTGACTGAGCACCACCTTGATGTTAACAATCTAAGTATTGAATGGCTCAGCAATTAAATATATGTTGTATTATTCCTGTGGAAGATAAATCAAATGACTTTAATGTTCTCCTCAATTTTCAGTTGGTATGCCAAGGTTTTCAGCTATCCAGTAAAATTCCACAACATGTACCAAATGACGTTTACATGATGACTGATTAGAAAGAAAAGATACTCAAGAGGCAGCTTGTCATGTACTTTCACCGTGTACCAGATGAACCTGTGCGCAGAGAAGCTCCCGACTAGCAACGCAGAACAAACTGAAGGGTTTAGTCCTCAGTGTCTTGCTTTTGTGTTTATTTTGGATTTGATTCAGATATGTATGCTTTCATTATCCCCCAATTGTACATGTAACATTATCATTAGGTAACTTAATGTTTAGCTTAAGAACTAATACTAAAATCTAACAACATTCCCAACATCTTCAACTGTACTCTAAATCCTTTTAGTTCAGAGCGGACGACAGTCTCATTCTGACAAGCTGCCCCTGGTGTATCTTTTCTCTCTAATCAACTGTTGTTTAAACTCGATTGACAATAATTTCATCATTTAGAGTGACATATAAGGTTGTACGAGCATTAGCTGAGATTGAATTTTTTCTTCTTCCTAAAATCAAGGGCAGAATCCGAAGGAAGAAATCTTGATGACTATTCAAAGTTAACTCAATGTAATTATGTATAAGCGAGAGAAGATTGGCCATCACTCAGCTCAGTTTGACCTTGTTTAAGGCTGTTATTTAGAAATGCCTCTGCCTGTTGTTTGGAGACCAGAAGCGATAATGGACTGCTGTGGCCTTGGAAGCACACTGAGCTTCTTTTGCATTAAGTTATAATGTGAACAAAATTAGACTACAATAGAGTCCTGTTTTCTAGTGGATGCTAAAGTGCTGCTAAAACATTATATTTATTGAATACACTATTGTTTATCCGACTATAGTATAGTATTTGTATTTACATTGTTTTTACAATTTGCCATAACAAGATTAATAAACTTAGACTTACAATAGATCAATAGACTTACTCTTGCTGCATTATAATAACACTGTTCTCTATTTGTCACATTCTTCCATCATCTTGATTTTACACTTCATAATGTAACTCATTCCAGTTTGTACATGTTGTTTTAAAATCTAGATTAATTAAGAACATAATGGTTGGTGCTTCAGGCATTTCTGTCTTAAATTGTTATTTCCCCCTGTCTCTGAAATCCCAAATCAATATCTGTTCCTAATTTGACTCTCAGCCTGAGACCTATATAGATTGATATGTGTGCGCACATGCACACACACAGAAGCTAGTCTGCACATCTCCCTGTGATTCAATTGCTGGTGCCTATCTGAGGTCCCTGCAGCAAGCAAGACAATCAGCTTTGCTAACAAATGTCAAAGAAACACAGCATTGATCACATAATTGAGTAATTATGTGATCAATGGCTAATTAACCCAATTAATGCATTTGGAAATGCATGAAGGAGGCTGGGTGTGGTATCCCACAGTGCATAACTATGCTCATGCTTCACACACCCAAACGTGCATGTATGGGTGTGCAGGGTAGTCACTAAAACAAACTTCTGAATGGCTCAATAGAAACTTCTGTTGAAATCATTGCTGCACTGATGCACGATGTGTCCTCACTCTTTTGTTTCTCTTTCTCTCTATTTCTTTTTGACTCATACACTCACAGACATCGCTCCCACCACTACACTGGTTATTAAAAATAACACGAATGTCAAGAGATTCACACTAGAGAGTGAACCTGCCGTTGCCAGTCCTTCAGGGGCCTTGGCATTTCGCAGCTACCTTGATGGCAGCCTGACACGACAAGGACGTGTCACCCTGAAGCTCTCAAGAGCTATATTTGTGCTCGCTCATCCTCAGCTCACGTTCTCATTAGATAAAATGATTTATTAGCAGCGCCCTCCGTGGCAGCGGACTCAGCTATTCTTGTTGGCAGAGTTACACTATATTTACCTTCAGTAGTACACCACAGCTTGCACGTAAGTCTCTGTTATATGAGGCAATACCTGAGGAGTCGAGGGGAATTTTGGTCAGGTATATTTTCCTCTCTCACTTCACTCCTTCTATCACAGCATACATTATTCCCACACTTTCTTTTTCACCTTCTCCATCTCACTTTCTTCACCCTCCTCCTGATACTTGTCTTGCCGCCGGCATACTTGCTCACTGTCTTTTTGCACTGCTCTGTAAGTGTTGTTTTCTCTCCCCACACGTACACACACATGCTCTTTGCGCACTTCCCATTATACATTTTCTTACCCCTCCCTGCTTCTGCGGATGAATCTTTCTCTCAGTGCCACCACTCGCCCACAGGCAAAGTCATCCCAGGTTGCTACTTACTACCTCAGAGTCATTTTCCAAATTCGGCCACTAATTGGGTTTCTCCTATGATTAAGTCAATAACAACCTTCATATTAGAGTTTAATGTCCCCTAACGAGTCCATTTGTTGGCCACTGGCTAATTAGGTCTGAGCTGTTTATAGATAGCCTATACTAATTGATGAGCATTACTGAAACACTGTGTGTCAATCACTAATGCATTTGAGCACATTTTTGCTTTTAGCTTGCAGCTCTCTCGGGCAAAGCCCCCCAAAACAGATTATGCCGTCCTGGTTCATGGATCAGGCTGTATAATTTGTGAGACAGCTCAGCATTAACATTAATGATATCTCCAGGGGAGCGGAATAAAAATCCATTTAACATTGACTGACAAATCTTCTTTCTCGTCAACAAGCATTTAGTTTATTAGTGTTGATTGTAGTCTGGATTTCTGCTGAGGAGACTTGTGTCTGTCTTTGTTAACTGTGGGGATCTTTAAAATATTCATGCTTGCCAACAGTAAACTTTGTGGCTCCTCATGTACACCCATGAAGCACCAGGACTTGGAATGAAATGCAAAGGGCCTGAAAGGCAGCAACAGGGGGACATGAGGACAACAGGACCCTGCAGAAGCTATCAAGCTGGAATCTTTGACAAAGTTTCAACAGATCCGACTGACATGCCAGGACCCTTCCCACGGGTTTGAGTCTGCATGAAGCTCTGGCTTGATAAGGCAGTGTTTGGATGAATACAAAGTGAGCTGGAGGAGTCTGGTTTTGGGCCTCATCCAAATCTTATGCCTCCAGGTTCGCCTGCTATCGAAATAAAGGGTTCGTTTGAAGCGAGGTTGCCTGTGTGCACAGCTGCAGTTCTATGATAAAAAGAGGTTTGATAGGTGAAGCCTCCTGTCCTTCTATCCCTCTCCCTGTCTCTTTCTAATTGAATCCAACTTACACTGGCATGCAAACACCGAAATATAGCACTAGGATTACTTTCCTTCTTACTTTCTTCCCTGTCTCTCTGTATATAGCCTACGCTTTGTGCCTGGATGCTCTGGTGCTCTGTGTGGATTGTTAAATTTTACATTTCTGCTTGTGTGGAAGTTGCTAGAGCTGAGATGGAACACCAGAAATGCAGGAGAGAACTAATCTCCTTCTGTGTGCATTTCTCAGTTTTTGTGCCAACACCACAAATTCATCCATACTTTGATTTTCTACAAGTGTTTCCCCTATTTTAACTTTCATCAGGGCTAACCATCTGTTATAAGATTGCTCCAAATAGCTCCCCCTCCTCCATGCCATCTGCTACCATATGTATTTTTTTTAGTTTCAGAATATATTCATTCCTACTGAAATCAGGTAGCTATATATTTGCCTGATAGGTACAGCTGGTGTTGTTACCTTTTACTTTAACAAAGACCAATATGGTCATTTTATCCTCAGGTCCTTCTCACTTAAGGATTGTTTTTAACCTTTTTTTTGATTCTTTAATTTTTTTTTTTTTAATTTGCCTTCAGTTACTTCTTTCGCTCACTTTTTCTGAACAGATTCAAAGTTAGTTAAGTCTGTTATTGCTGGAGTTACGGTCCCGCTTTTGCGCATACGGCACCGTTAGGGAACCAGTGTCCCGGACTGGCCGGCCTCTGCTCTCCCGGCTCTCTGACTCCGACTCCGCCTCTCTCTAAGCACCAACACACGAACGACCGACTACACTCAGCCTGCCTACCGCCACCTCCAGCTTTCATGCCTACCCCACCCCTCCTCCCCAAACTGGACTCCATAGTTTACGGCCGTCCCAACGAAAGCACTTCTTCCTCGCCGAATGCGCTCTTAGATTTCCGGAAGACGTCAAAGAGCCAGACTTTAAGAGCATAAACAGGCAAGAGTAGCGAAGCAAAGGAGAAGTTTTTTTTCCTCACTTTTCTTGCCCTCAGTTGTTGCCCTGCAGCGGGGCAGGACAGCAGGAGTAGGCCGGGGGGTGCACAAAAAGGCGTCCGTATGATGTGGATCTGGTACCTTCTGCTTGGTTCGGGGTCAGGCTCAAGAAGTGTTGGTAAGTTTTTCAAAGCCAGGGTGAAACTAACGTAGTTATCACGGCGCGGACACGCTTCGGTGCGAGTTCAGAGGAAGAGGGGGCGCTGATATAAATTCTTAAGGACGGGCTGTGTGGTGCACTACTTTCTCCCTCGAGTTTCCTCAAAGTTAGCGAAACGACGTCTTTGAAAAGAACTTATAAGACATTTCTTTTCCCTCGACTGAACTGGACTTTGTGTGTGCGTACGCGCCAGTAAATCTGGATTATTGGCAGCAGTTTCAGAGTTTTTCGTGCATGTCGAGTGTCTCGCATTCGCTACATGTCCCCTTCACCTCTGAGACAAAGTATTTCTTTTGCTAGAGACTTCCTCCGTAGCGTGTCCGTTCACCGGGTTGTTTTGAGATGACGCCGTGGTCTCCCCCTGCTACGTTATAACTGAGAGGTTGTTGACAGGGCGCCGTTGACAAGTCAAGCTGTTCTCCAGCCTCGCCGTGGAAGCTGCACGGGGCCCGGAGAATGACGTCTTGTAGTTTATGGGACACTTGTGACAGCCACTTGTTTCTTTTTACTCGGTTTAAACATGATGCAGATTTGAGCTAATGTTCACATTAGTGACGTATAATTTCCCCGGTGGTTATTACAGGATGCTCAAATGCTTCAGTGAGGACCTACAGTGAATAAATATATGACCCAGAAATAAACAGTATCAGTCACAGATAATTGGATTTGCTTTTATTGCTTTTTAATGACGAAAAAATGCGTGGCTTTTATGGGGTGTAACAGTGACAGCATTGCTGATGTTTCCAGCAGTGTGGGTTTTAGGTGGATTTTCACGGTCTCCCAGCTACAGGTGCATTAAATGGGCGTGGCTGGAAAATTTAAAAAGAGCCAAGATGCTTGTGGTGGTGATGATGATGCTTGTTTTGTCCCAGCAGAAGACACACACACACACACACACACACACACACACACACACACACACACACTCAATGTGAATAAATAAGTGGATTGTGGCTGGTGGGGTGTTAGGTATTTAATCAAAAGAAGAAGGTGGGTGAGGTGGCTGTGTTTGTTTTGGCTCTTACTCTATTTAGTCCATTGTGTGCCCCACTCTTGGCTCCTTTCCTGTAGCCTACGTTGTTACCTGCAAGTGGAGTTTAACTGTGAAAGTTAAGTTAGCAGGATTTGATGAGGGTTACAGGCCAGTTACAGCTCTGTGTACTTGCAGTTGCCCTCTGCCCACAATCTCATTAACATAATTATAAACAGTATATTTTTGCAATCAGTTCAGAGTCATTAAAGATGACACTTGTAACTCTTTCACAAGACGGTTGTTCTTGCATTCCTATTGGCTGAATTCGCTTTGGCGTCTTCATTATAATTGGCCTGGTGCTGTGGGTTGTCACGCTGCCATGACTTCCTGGGACTCTTGAAAATAATGGAGCCGTCATTAATGTGATTAGCAACACCCGTGATTCGCTTGACACGAAAAACTGAAATGTCTGCAGTGAAGAAGAAAAATGTTTTTGCTCGTGTCACTGAAACAGAAGTGCAAATAACATTATATTAGCTTCAGACAGAGATTTAGTGTGAGCTGCCCACTCTGGTTTTCTCTGCAGGAGCAAAGGAGGATGTATCTGTGATTAATGTAAGAAATTTTCTTTCGAAATATTACGGTAGTTTGTTTTCTTTTGTATGGCTTACGTCTGCTCAGCTTTGAATAGATAAACGGTGCTTCAGTGTTTTATTAGCTCATAGCCTGACCAGGGTAATAATGTCAGCTTAATATGAGTTAGACTCTGTTTATGTGACTGTGTTGTATTGTTGTCCAAACCAGCATAAAGGCTAAAACACAGCATAGGATTTAACAATCAGTATGTAGGATACTAGGACGTTAGATAGTGGTTAGTGCTGTGCTATACTGGAAATGTTGGTCAAGTCCAAAGTAAATACAAGGTTGTGTCATAACCAACTTCTAGCAGTAGTCTTTCCCTCCTCTCTCAATAAACATTAATAATATATTTGTGTGAATGCCTCACAGCATTGATGTATGCTATATCTTTTGGTGCTCATAACCTTTATACTTTTTCAGATATTAAGCTTTTTATGCCATTTTTTACCCCATTTTGCTGAATGGCACAACATTATCAGTGTGATCACCAGTTTTGCTTGCTGGGCTGAGCCATGTTTTAGCTCAGTGAGATGAGCAGCCGTTCTCAGAGCAGGAGGGCCGGGTTCGAATCCTGCTTATGGCAACATTTATTTCAGTTAACAGTTCAACTGTTTTAAGTATTTTCAACACAAATTTCAGCTTTTCCACCCCTTTTCAGCAAAATTTTCCATCGCTTCTGCTCTTTTTAGTAGAATTTCCAGCTTTTTCACCTCTTTTTTTTTTTTTTAAGCACAAATTCCAGCCTCTTCTGCTCTTTTCAGCAAAATTTTCAGGTTCTTCATCTCTTTTTTGCTGAACATTTAGCTTCATCACCTCTTTTCAGCACAATTTAGCTGTTTCTGCACAGTGCACATTTTTTCTCTCATCATATCTTTGTTTGAGACCAGAACTGGTTTGGCTCAGTGGGATGAACAGCCACCGTGAGATCTGGTAGCAAAGGTTCGAATCCTACTTGCGACACTTGCTGCAAGTCTTCCCTCCTTGCACTCTCCCTGCTTTCTTGACACTCTTCAGTATAGTGTTTCAAATAAAGCAGTTTTCAGCAAACAGTTCAGCTTGTACACAGTGTTTTCAGCAGATAGTTCTCCTTATGCTGTTTTCAGATTCCACTACACGGCATTCACTAGGGATGGGTATCGAAAACTGGTTCTTGTTGAGAACCGGTTCCCACTGTTTCAATTCCTTCGAATTGTTTGCCATTTTTGCAAACGATTCCCTTATCGATTCCAGTCGCCCCGAATGACGTCACCACGTTGCGGAGCGTCATTTACCTGGCAGGAAACACGGCACCTAAGCGGCTCAAACGCTCAAAAGTTTGGTTATACTTTACGGAAGACAACAGGGCAACTTGCAATACTTGCAAAATAGATATTTCATTTAAGGGAGGAAACACTATGAATATGCAAAAGCATTTGCTCACAAAACACGCGATGACCTTAAATGAATGTCGTGTTTTTAATTCCGCACCGGACTCGTGAATCTCAACCCAGCAGCAGCGGTAACGTTTGCACGTCCTCTCCCGTTAATGCGGCAGGTAAATAATCAACTAACAGTGCATATTATGTTAGCGCGATCTGCTTTATTACAAAACCTGCCATTACTGTGCATTTACATGTACAATTTTTTTCCCCCTTTAAAAAAAGAAAAAGGAAAAAAAAAAAGAATCAATAAGAGAATCGATAAAGAATCTAATCGTTAAACAGAATCAAATGGAATCGAAATTGTGAAAATCTTATCAATACCCATCCCTAGCATTCACACTGCATTTTCGCAGGAAATGCAACTTTTTCTAGTTTTAATTTGTTTTGGGGGGATGGGGAAATATGACAACATTGACTTTTGAACTTTTGGCAACAGATAATGTCACTACAAGTATACAAACCTTACATTAAAAACTCTCTATATACATTGCAGATTCAGATAGTTTGTTACCTACCCCATGCCTGTAATTGTGAATGTTGAAGATCTGCAAATACTCAAATGATATTTTAGTGCATTTAATATTCTTTACACACAATAGCACAGCATTTGTCCATTAGCTACAGCCGGCTGTGACCAATGAGCTGTGAAGAATGAGTATATTACACTTTATAAATTAGTGCATAATATGTCAGTAGTTACAGAAGATTTACCTGATAATTAAGCCTTAAAGAAATGCCTCTGAGGTAATGAGGTATTGATAGTCAATAATGCAGACAATAAAATGATAATGATAACAAAAGATAATGTAGATAATGATTGTATAAAATGTTAATAATGGTAAAGATTTAATAGATAATGAGCAGACAGGACATGATATGTTGAAGATAGTTTGGAGTTTCTCAGTATGACGTGCTGCTTTACCTTACTGTTCAAACTACTGATGAAGTGATCAATAATGAAAAGATGGTTAATAATTTTTGCTTAGTTTTGGTTTAGTAAATCAGGAGCTACTTATGAGGAAAGTGGTCACCTGTTTCACCGTATTTATTAGTTTCTCTAGTAATTCATCATCTGCTGTAGAGTCCTCATTAGGAGTGTTTTGGATGTTCTGCTCATTAAGTCTTCATCAACTGTCAAGTTATTTTTTTACTTCTTTTTAACATATTCCTTTTAGTAGCAGACCAAAAACACTGCAGTCCACAGCTTAAGTTACTAACTCATTTAAGCCCAAGTCATCTTAGGTGGTTACCCTAAACCAACCCAGCCCTGTATTTTGGAGCAAAGCAGGCTTGGTTTTGAAAAAGCAATGTAGCTAGTTTTTGAGTGTACACATTATAAAGATTATTTTTCTTTGTTGAATTTTATTAAAAATAAGGTTCTAAATCTTCTAAATTCTAATGGTCAGACTTATGACTGGACTTAGGGTTAGGTTATTTTGTAACGCCTGTTTGGCCTTTAATGGCATATTTATCTATTGTCCAATAGAATTGATCCAAGTAAATTAGTCACTTACAACACTAAGAGTGGTCACATATCTATTGCTCATTTACTCTGATCTGAGTGAGTTTCTAAACTTATAGCCGTTTTCTGGTGGTCTGGTTTTGGTTTCAGGTTTCACTCTGCGTAAAAGGTTCAACAAAATAAATACAGTGTGAAGTTGCTGTGATCTGAACTAGTGAGCCCATATTACAGCTAGTTGCTATAGTTTGTTCTTTCTGTATGTCTATGGTACTCTACCGCATCCCACAATGCAACACATACCCGACTGCAGAAAGGCATTTAGTTCAAACTTGCAGTGTATACATATTATTTGGGTCGGACTGAGATTTGTTCTTCTTGCTAACAAACTGCTCAGGAGTTTGTTTGGAACTGGAAGGGGACCCTGTCGTCCAACTAGTCTGGGCGTGGTTGTTTTGGTCCTTGATTAAATGTGATTACAGTGTTCACATCAGCACAAAGGAGTCACCCCAAGGAGGAAAATGAGGCGTAGTTCAATTAAAACAGATTAAATGGCAAAGGTGGAAAAACATCCTAAAACACTGAGAAGTCAACACAGTTTTGGAAACTGATGACTCTGTTTCTGTGACACTTATTTACCATAAAACATAGGATTAGCTTTAAGCTTCTTTGTGTATGTTTAAGCTTTAACCTTACTTGTACTTTTTTATTAAATCCTTAGATTGCTAACCACACAAGTAAGTTCAAAGAGATGCCAAAGCCCACACCTTACTTAAGTGGGGAATTTTGAATGAAACCTCGATGCTTTACAGGTTACTGTTATTCACTGTACACTGAACTGGCTTGCTCACCCAAAGTACATGGCAGCATGCAAAATTACTGTGTGTGTGTGGGTGTGTGGTCTTGAACGTTAACAACCACACCATATATTCAGCCTGACATAGCCATTCTCCTTGATCAACATAATTTGCACTCCAGTGATCACTCTGTGTTAGAAGGCCACACATAAATGCCAGGAGGTAGGTTTTTTTTCCATTCATAACCAGAGAAAGACTATTCGGGTCATTTCTCTTACTGAACAGAACGACAGAATCACATTGTTTGCCGCTTATTGTGCTTTGTATTTCCTCAGTGTTTGTTCACGAAGGCAGGCCAGTTGGCCCCATAAAACTCTGCGTGTTTGTGCTTATCACTGCATGTCTTTGAAACAGGGAAGAGAGAAAGAGATGTTGTGTTGTTTTTTTCCTCCTCTGTGGCTGACTTAGCTGATATGCTTCCAGCAAAGTATGAGTATTGAAACCCAGTTTTAAACATGCTCCAGGGGTAAACTATTGAAAGGAGTATCAGTAAATGCTGTTATTATTGGTTCTTCTCTCAGCACTGGAAAAATTAGGAAAATAGAATTTGCAGGCTCATTGCCTAGGTGTGGGTGTGTTCATAAATTCAAATGGAAATGTTCAGCGCATAAATTGAACTGTTATTCAGAAATTCAACATCAGTTTCAGAGTGCCTAGAGCAGGGAGGAATTCAGTGATTTGTTGGCAACAAACGCTTTGCTTTTTTGTTTCCACCTTTTCCTCTAACAGCGTTGGTATTGGCAGTGGTAGAAATGAAATGTTTTGGGGTTTTTTTCTGTTTTATATTACTTGTCTTAACGGTAACCATCCCTCCTTTCAGCCTTAGTTGCTTTTGCTCAGTATGCCTAGACTTAAAGGAGGACCAGTGTGGCTTTAATTCCCTGAGTTGTTAAACAAAGCCACATGACTGGAGTCATGTTTCAGTCCTTGGGAACAGAGCATCATTAACTGTAGTGACCACATATTGTGTGGTTTATGCCTTTTTTGTAAGTTAAACATTAATACACAATAGGGACAAATTAAAATAAAAACCTGGGGTATTCTGCTGGAATGGTTTTGCCTCGCTTGTCCGGTTACAGGGACATTTAACTGTAAATCAACACAAAGCTATTTTTTATTGTCTTTATCCAGTGATGAAGATGTTGTGATCGTCAGTGCCACCCATACAAAAATGCAGTAAGTATTGAATGTTTTGACGAACATCAAAATGCAGTCGGTTAAATCCTATGGCCTTTGCAGTCACCAGGAGGCCCATGTATAAACAGTGTTTACAAACCGGAACAGCGTGTCTCTATTTCCTCCCCAAAACTAGTGTTTATAGAGGAAAAACATGCAGCAGAAATGTGCAGACCTCCCGCATACTTTAAACCACGCACATGTACACACACTTTTGGCCGTAAATCTACAAAGACATTTCTGCATCTAACTCTAAAACCTCAAAACCAACATGGCTACAGATGCACTACTAACATTGAGACTTCAAAATACAGTGGACAAAGCCAGTGGCTGATGTTGTGCATCTTTTTATATACAGTCTGTGGTTGATGCCAGCGCCAAAAGCAAGTCACTGTCGATAGACTTAGGCTTGGCACAAAAACTGTTTTGGTTCTCTATAGAAACAACAGATCTCTTTGACCCTTTTAGGGCTTTAAACTTGCCTTATTTATGGCGTGGCACAGATGGTTGCACTGCAACCTGTCAGCTAGGCTTCACCTTAGATAATTCAACTCACTGAACTGAAATTTGTGATTTTGTCTGGTGTTAGTGCCTTTTAGACTATTTTTTAACTCCAAAAGGACTGAGCTTATACCATTGCAAAGCATCTAACAATGCAATATGTGATATTTTGCTGAAGTAAACATCCCAAAAATTATTTTCAAATCTGAAGATGTGACAAAATAATTAATACTTGCAGATAACTTATATCACAGAGTTAGTGCTGAAGTGACGTGTATACTGCAGGACATTTACAAATAAGGGATTTGTACATAGTTGGACCTTTTGGCTGTTATGTGTGTTCCCTCCATGGGAAATGTATGTGCTCTGTCCTGTTTCTTCGAGCAGCTCTGATCTATAAGTCATGATGCTAAATATTTCATGAATCCTTGTGTATGTGTATTGGAGGAGAGGAAGAAAAAGTATAGTGGAAAAAGTTAGGAAACGGCACATTATACAGTACCGTGCAACAATCTTGAGCTACCCCTCATTTCTTTATACTTTGGCTCCAAGGAGCCAGACTTTCTTGTATTTTTAAAAGTGTTCTTGAGCAAAAGGCCCCCAGGCTTTTTCACTCATTTTCTAGTCCTTGTACCTGTTTTCAGGTAGATTGTTAAGCCACTAAGCACTGACCTGTGACTCATTCAAGGCTGAACCAGTGTTGTTCCTACACATAACAGAAAACTGACAAAGAATATTTTAAATGGTATCTTTAGACATTTTTTTACTAGTAACCTGTCACAAAACACAAATTGCTCCACTCCAATTTCTTTAGTTGAGAAATGCCAAGCATAGCAAAAAAAGAATATTTATGCATAGACAAGGTAATTCCCACAAGTTTGCATATCTCAGCATGGTGTACAATGTGGCCTTAGAAAGTTTGAGGAAACTAAATAAGTGGAGGGAAGAATAAAAAGTGGCATACCTAAAAACTATCTACAGCAGATGAACAGTATCTGAAGGTTGTGTCCTTAAGAAATAGGGGGGGGAAAAAGTCCAAGACATGAAACAGGAACTAAGAGATTCATCTGGCCCTTTAGTTGATCCATCTGTTTGCTGAAGCCTCATCAGAAATAGAGTCATTGGAAGGTTGGCTGTCAAGGAGCCATTATTAAGGAAGGGAAACTGGGAGAAAAGGCTTGAGGTATGCCACATTACACGAGAACTGGACTAAAAAAACACGTCTTATAGAGTGATCCGAGTTTTGGTTCAAAACATAATCAATATGTCTGTAGGATGTAAGGAAAGAGACAATGTTGTAAGAGTCTGCAGGTGGAGGCTCTGTCATGGCTCTGCCTGACTGGCAACAGCCTTCATTTTTTTGTATAACAATGATACCAAACACACTGCCAATGCAATAAAACGTAGGTGACCACACAGTGGAACACTAACAGTCGTGTACTGGCCTCCCCAGAGCCTCAGCAGCATTGAAGCAGTATGTGATTATCTTGTCTGTTGTTCTGTTCTTGGAAATGGAATAAAGGGCAAAGAAATGAAGGGTGGATCAAGACTTTTGCACAGTGCTATGTATTGATTTTGGATTGTTCTTAACTTGTTTCTGTTTATTTACTGATTTGAGCTGTTTAAATGAAAATATGTAGTTTTTCTTTTGTCACCCCAAGAATCTGGCATTTTCACTTTTTACAAACTAGTGTTTCCGCTACACTTTTACAGTATATACTGCCAATAGTTATTCCTAGTGGGGTCAACCTTGAATATAGTTTGTGCTAGACATTGATTGTAGCTGTCTGCAGTGCCAGAGCCATAAAGTAGTTTGAGATGTGCTCAGAACTTTGTTTAAGCACTGAATGTTTCTGTAGCATTTTTAAGACTGCTGCAGTGTCTTAGTGACTTTTTATAGCACATACACACATATTGTAGCAGCTAAGAGGAGGAGAGCAGGTTTTCCCATTCCTGTCAAGTCTGACACTAGTCTGTTATAAAACAGTCACATTTCACACCTTTATATTTTAGTTTTTCCTGGAGGTGAGGTAGATGAACTTAGGAACCCTGCATGTTTTTAATAAATCCCGCTCGTGGGTCACCGTTATTAGTTCAAACAGCTCATTCCTCTTTATTGATATCCCATTGTTTTATGATTTTTAATAATCTTTTACTGTGAAGACACTCTTCACACTGTGACATTGATGGAGCTCCACAACAGCGTTCATTCGCTTTGTGAAGTAGCAAAACACTCACAATGTGCTCAGTTACAGCTTAGGTGGGAAAGAAATGATCAGCAGAGCACTCATGTCTGACATTCATAGTGTATGTAATCTAAATTAAGAAATTTTACTGCAGAAATAAAAGCTGCAATGCAATTTCAAATGGAGTTTATCCATCGATCTGTATCGTTTTGTCTAATGTATATAAACTGGAACAAGAAAGCAGTAAATTGCCAAACTGAGCTTCTCCAAGGGAGGTTTGTGAAATGCAAAGAGTTGCAGTCTGGCCATATTAGCTATGTCTATCAGGTTTTGTACGATAACAATGACAACCCTGATGTACAGTAAATGTATGTATAAATATAACCTGTTTATACTGTGGAGCCCTGAGGACAGTTAAGCTTGCACACTTGCTGATTTTAAATGTCAAAGTATCAGGAAGCCTGCCTATGTTTGCTCTTCCAGTGCAGGACTCTCACAGTGGACTGTAATTGTTAGCTGATCGAGTTGGATGGATGTCGAGTCTGCTACCGTTTGTTTTGTTTTTCCATGACTGGGTTTGAGGTGTCAGAATCAGACTGTGTTGTTGTCAGTACGTTGAGTCTTGTTGAAATTTTTGAATTTTTAAAATGTTTGACCTTGAACAGCTTCCAGTGTTATTACTTCAGACTAGAAATGCACACTGCTCTGGATATGAACCCTAAGCTGAATAGAGATTACATTGTTTGGATCTTAAACAGCTTTGGTTTGATCCACCCGCTCACCTTGGTTTCTCTACTTTCATCCTCATCCAAGGTGCTCCCTGTGAGAACAGAATGACCTGCTGTATGTGTCCCCTGTGTTGCTCTGCCTCCTATCACACAGGGAAGAGATCCTGGCATGCTGACAGCTGGCTCCCCTGCTGTCCCATGTGATCAGCAGTCATTTGCTGTACTTTGTCTCACGGCCACAATGGGAGCCAGTGTGGACACTGACAGGCTATTTTGGACTGAAATTCCACCATCCCACTGTCAAACCAAACAAACTCTACCTTAAAGGTCAACAAAAACCCACAGAGAAAAATGGATACCATCAGGGCAGCTGATACTTTGTTTGTTAGTGGAACTATGTGAAAATATATGGGGTGTAAGCGCAGTTACATGTTGCTGGGTTCATGTGAATTTGACTTGAGATATATGGAAAAAAATTGTACTTAATTATCTCTTGTTGATTTAGTTTTCCATGCCTGCATTTCCTTTCTACTCTTTCCTTTTTTGCCACCTTTATTACAAGATGTACATATTAGCTACTAAATGCCTGTGGTGAAAATTATGCAGCACTAAACCTTTGTGTGTGTACATCTTTAACCTCACACATAATTGTTTTAAAATAATTACACAGCCCTGGCAGTTTCATCATTCTGTTGAGTGGCCCAGCTCCATCCACCAGATTTGGAAGCTGCAATTAGGTGCAATTTTCCAAACATGTAATCATAAGAAAAATGTTCATTTCAACTAGATGATGTTTTTGATTGCAATCACATAGACATTTATTTCCCCTGCTGGTATCTTTTGTGCACCAACTGTGAGTACATGAGCATTTAGTGTCTTGTGATAAATATGCAAATTGTCTTAATAGCTTTGTAGGTGAACGCTGTTTTCAAAGCAAAGCGTTACCGCTAATGTATTCATTGACAGGATTAGATTAATCTTTAGGATTATGAAGACAGTTAATGGAACTCTTTTCTTCTTGTATTACACCTCACAGTAATTTAGGATTGCTCAGTAGGTCAAGAGTTCACAGCTGAAACTAAAACAAGAGAAATGCTGGCTCAGGAAACAAGCCTCACATTTATAATTGAGGTGCTACAGAGTGTGAAATTTACACACTCTATGTCTTACTAATAGAAATCTGCCAGATTCTAGATTTAAGAGTGACTATTATCGCCATGGAGGTTTTTGAATGCCATTATGTGACATATTTCCGTAACTTGTGTTTGACTAGGCCTGACAGAGTGGGAGAAAGGGACAGCTAAACCTCAGGTACTCTGATATCTACCCTTATCTACGAGGAAAAGCACAAGGGAGCGATCTGACCGCAGTTCTTTTCGCACCAGATTGACATTTACTTGACAGTGCCAATTGAAGCCTCTTCACCTATTACTGCGTGCTCACTCACACGGACACACACGGACACACGTTTTGATTTAGAAAGCTCTCAGGTGAAATTCCAATCTAGAGACATAAAAGCTATTATGCAGTTGATGCTATTTCTCCAGGCGAGTGCGTAAATGAACAAATAAGATCAATCTCAATTCGTCCGACCTGAAGTAATTGCTTATTTGTCACAATTAATTTCAGAGCCTTGACTCAAGACCCCATGATATTGATATTGAATGTCTTCATTATTACCTGCTCCTGAAATGAATCTGAATCTGAAGAATTAGTTTCTGTGTTGAATGGATGATTAAAAAGGTCAGGAAGGAGAGAGAAGTCATGCAGAAACTGGAAGTTTGAAGTATGCAGAGGAGCACTAACTCCACCTCTGTCACGTCACAAATATGGCTTAACCCCCTGAGCTGTCAGCGCCTTGCTTTAGGTGTGCACACTTTATTCCCCACATTTGTCTTTCTTCTCTGCCAGTTATCATTCCTGTGAGCCAGTGCATGCTGCTGTGTTTGTGGAGGTATAAGGTGTAGAGTGTATGTGCAATATGTACAAAGGGTAATCCTCTCTTGGAAAGGAACCAGAGGAGGCGAGGCGCTCATCTTCACAGGAACTAATCACCCGATCCCGCCTGCTGTTTACAGGCAGTCTTGCCAGCCAAAATCAAATGCAAAGCCCATGTTAATTGCCTTAATGCTGCTTCCCTGTCAACCATGGCTTGGCAGCGGCCTTCAGCACCGGGCCGCAAAATAAATTCTTTTTTTTTTTTAAAATTCATCAATGAATGCCAAAGACAAAAGGGAGTTCTGCTCCCCAGGAATGCAAAGTAGAATCAGTTTTTATTTACTCAAATTTAAAAGCAAGGAAAGCGGAACAGATCTATGGGAGGGCGAATGAAAGTGGAGGTTGGTATCATATGAAATGGGGGCAAAGCATGAAGTTCAGACCTATCTTAGGTCATTATAAGACCAGAACTATTAGTCTTACTAGGGTCTAGTGCAGGGGTGGCAAACCAGTCAGAGACCAAGAGCCACTTTTTTTTTACTGTGTTACCACAAAGAGCCACATCATACGCATGGGCACACATGAACATCACCCATCCTTTCCTCTCTCTCCCTCTCTCTCTCTCTCTCTCTCTCTCTCTCTCACACACACACAAGCTCACACACACATCACACACACTCACACACATTCACACACACACACACACAACACACACATCTCTGCTCAGCCAGATTTATTGTAAATGTCACACACCAACATGATAATGACAGAAATGGACTCCTACAGTACTAAAACCACAGGCCAGTCATTTTCAACAATGAACATTGTGTGCACTGTCTCACACACACAAACTCTCAGTTCAACCAAGTCCACAAACAAAAATATAATAATCTACAATAGCATTTACTTTTATAATGCATGTTGTTTAGTGGGACTTCTGGCATTCCTTGCCTTGAACAATCCTCTTTAAATCTGGCTTGTATTCCGTTGTTGTCACTCGAAGCAATTCTTTCACATGTGTGTCAGTCAGAACAGATCGATGCTTTGATTTCACATGTTTTAGGGTAGAAAACACAGACTCGCAGACGTATGTTGACCCAAACATTGACAGTATCTTAAGCGCAGCCCGTTTGACATTGGGGTATTTTTCCATTGGCACACTTTTCCAGAACTCAATGGTCCCTTCCCTTAAAGCAGGTTTCAATTGGTCCTCTTCACAAAGATCGATCATCTCCAACTCAGCCGCAGCTTCATCTGTGACTAGCGGGACTTTCAAACAGCCGGTCTCTGCATTAAATGGGTCGACGAGGAACGTAATCTGTGGCCTTTTCAATTGTAGATCATGGAACCGGGTCACGAAGCTTTCGTGCAAGTTTTCAATCAGCGTTGCATATCTGGCTCTTTGCTTACTCAGGGCAGCGCTGGCGACTTGCCCGCTGGCTTTTAGCAGAGTGGGAAAATGCGTTAAATCTCCCTTTTGAATATGTGTCTTGAACAGCTTCAGTTTGTTGACAAACGCAAACACACTTTGCACTAGGTCAGGGAGCATTTTTAACTTACCCTGCAGGGTCAGGTTCAGTCTGTCCAAGTGACACAGCATGTCGACCAAAAAGGCCAGATCCATAATCCACTTGAGGTCCGAGAGCTCGGGATAGTCCTTGTCCTTCTTTTCCATAAACAGTTTCACGGCATCCAAAAGCTCAAAGAAGCGAGAGAGTACCTGGCCTTTTGACAGCCACCTCACAGTGCAGTGCAGCGGCAGGTCACCTGGAAGCCCTTGGTCCAGCTCAGCGATGAGATTCTTGAATTGCCTGTGGTTAAGCATAGGGGTGCAACGATACACAAAATTCACGGTTCGGTTCGGTTCGATACTTTGGTGTCACGGTTCGATATTTTTTCGATACAAAAAAATGTTCATGCATTTTTAATTTGTCATTTATTAAAATTATAAATATATATTTTAACTCAAAAGTACAGTTTTTAAATTTAACCCTAACCCTTGTGCGCGTTTTTTTATTTTGACAGCGAATGCGCACCTGCAGACCACTTATGTGCAGCCCTGGTTATTTAGCTCATCATATTGCAGCCACAGAAATTCTTTTGTCCATGAAACCATAAAGCTGCACTTTCTTTTTGCCTTATAGTCTGATTTGTCATAACTTCTCCGTTTTGTGGTAAGCTTTTCTTTGGCTGTCACTTCTTCACCCTGACCTGTCTTATTTGGCTCAGCAGAACTGAAATGCTTTTACACACGCACTCACATAAGCTCAGCGATTCTCTGCGCGATCAACCTCTCACATGTTTAAGCTTGCTGCGGGAGATTTCACTTGTCATGTTTGCATAGTAAGCTAACGATTAATAAGACGATGTCAGAGGAATTGGTGCACAAATTATCATCACTCACAGATCAGTGCTGTCGCTCTCTATACACAGTTCGCACGATTGCAAAGTGAAAGCAAAAAAACAAGCGCAAATTCAAACGCGATTTCAATATGTCACATATTGACAGTGGCTCACCGATGCCAATGACATAATTACCCAGCTACATTTCTGAAAGAATGCAAAAGCATTGACATATATTTTTCCTTCCTACAATAGCCCGACGGGCAGGGAAGAGATAGATTTTGGTAGCCCGACTGAAAAAAATCGCTAGCTCCGGGACGTCGGGCTAGCGATATTGCAAGCCCTGTATCTGATTGAGGAATCACTCATCTTTGGAAAAGAGAGTTTATTACAGAGAAATGTCTCTTTCCAAAATAAAAGCTATACTATCCGCTTCTTCTGGGCTATATTCTCAGCAGCATAAGGAGAATCATGTGCTAACAGCTGTCTAAATGACTCGGCTAAAGTTAGTAGCATGCTTGTTGTTTTTGTCATTGCACTAGGATGATGTCGGCGTAAATGTGCAGTCATATTCGTTGTGTTCCCACTAGTGCTTTCAGGTTAATCTCGTTGAAATGACCTTAACGCCACAACACGGCAAATCTCCGTTAACGAGCTACCGCCGATCGCTCCGTGCATGGGGCTAGACGGCCAACACGTTAACGAGCTAACTGCGCTAACACACTAGTTCACACCAATGTAATTAAGCATTGCGTGGCACATCCAACATACTGTTTTACTTTAGTCCATGACTCGCTTACCTTCAGGGTCATACGTCACATGAAAACCAAAATAATTCCAAACGCCAGATCTGAATGAGGTTCAATTTGCTTGTTGCAAGCAGAGCTTAACTTCTGTCTCACTAGCTTGCCCTGCGCTCTTCCTTCTGACTATGCTGTCTGTGTTGAGCGCTCAGTGGATCTGCGCTCGACAGTGCAGCCTAGGCGGAGTAGTCGAACACAGATTCACTGAGCGCTCAACACAGACAGCATCGTCAGAAGGAAAGTTGATAAAATAAATTACAAATGTTGTATTGTTCGATACATATGCGTACCGAACCGAAAGCACTGTATCGAACGGTTCAATATCGATACGAATATCGTTGCACCCCTATTAAGCACATATGTGCGGATATAATTGACGATTTCCATCACAGGCTTCATGATGTTATCTAAATTCAATGATTTAGACACGAGTTGCTCCATGTGGATGATGCAGTGGAAATTCCAAAAGTCAGGAATAGTTTGGTCAGCTTTGCACAGCCCCACAAGCCCGTTCACAGATCCCATCATGGCTGGTGCTCCATCCGTGACTATTGCAGTTAATTTCGTTATGGGCAGATTTGCTTTTTCTAATGCAGCCATCACGGTTTCTTTCACATCTATGCCACGGGTTCTGTCTTTTAATGGCACAATATCCAGGAGTTCTTCTTTGATCACACAATCGTTTGACACAGACCGTGCAAATATTGCCAACTGAGGCTTGTCTTGTATAAAACAACTCTCAACCAATGCGACACTAAAATACTCACATGCTTGAAGGTCAGAGTGCAACTGTGATTCAATAGCCGTGTTAATGTCCGATATTCTGTGTTCAACAGTGTGGCGGCACAGTTGGACGTCTGATACCATGCGTTTTAATTTGTCGTTTTCAGGAGACAAGATCTCAACAACGTCACTGAGGCATTTTTTTAACGAGCTCCCCTTCATTGTATGACTTTTTAGCCCGTGCAATGTTCCAAGCCAGCTGATAGGATGCGAGCGTTATGGTCTCTGACCGCTTCGTAAATTTTTGGAAAAACTGTATCTGCTTTTCTGCCTGACTTTTCAAAGTGGCCAACTCGTGCTTGCGAAGTTCAGTCCCTTTTGGAAATTCGAGGTCGATGTTAGCATGGAGTGAGCTGAAGTGGCGCTGAAGCTTTGAAGCTTTGAAATGCGCTAATGACGTCTGACATATAAGGCAGAATGGCTTGCCATTGCGTTCAACAAAAAAAAACAAAAAACTCTCCCACTCTGTTAAAAACGTCCTGTGTTCATCTTCATATTTTTCTTTTTGCTTTGCATTTTTTCCTGCCATTTTAAGGGCGAACTTGCTCCTACTGGGAAACTTTGCAGTATTTTCATCTCACACACATGCACATTTGATGAAAATACCGTATTGAACTCAAGCGATGCAAACGCGCACATTTTAAAACAACAACACAAAAAAAACCCCGTACCAAACACAAACTTTGATATGAACGTATCAGGCAAAGAGCCGCATATGGCTCGAGAGCGGCGGGTTGGCCACCCCTGGTCTAGTGTGTCAGAGATGGTAATTGAGCCCGTCTCTGTATAGCCTGCTCTAATGAGAAGCTGCAGGCCTTGGGGTGACTAATTTCTCCTATGCTCAGAACGATATGTCAGGCTGGCTGTCCTGTGTCTAATGACTCCAGATACTTAATGAAGGATCGGTGAGATTTCCAGAAACATGAATGAACCGTTTATATTAATGTACTTCATAGTGCACTTGGGAGACTTGCAAACTCAAAGGCTTTTGATGTCCTCAAAGTGCACTTTGCTTATAGATATATATCCAGACAGAGCAGAGGCAAATTAAAGCAAAAATCTTAAACCTTGACCTCAGCACAGCGTGGGGATCTGACTCAGCTTGGCTGTGGGGAACATTTTGCCGGCACTGTGTATTAAAGTATTATCAAGGAGCAGTAGGTTTCTAAGTTTTAAGGAATTATTTAATAAGGTAAGCATATCAAGGCTAGACAAAGCTATATTTGCTTGGCAAAGTATAGCATGTTCACCACTCCATCAGTTGGTGATCTGATCTCTCTGCAGCTAAATTCCCTAAGTGACAGTACCTCAGTGCCTCAGTAACCACATCCTCATGAATTCAGTTCAGTTCGATTTTAGTTTTATGGCACTAATCACAACAACAGTCTCCCCAAGGTCATTTATATTGTAAAGAAAAAGACCCTACAATAATAAAGAGAAAACTGCAAGAATCAACAATCCTGCAACAATCAAACTGGAGATGCTTTGACCTGTGTGAGTTGTCTACACAGCCCTGGACAGAGTTGGACATGTCTTATACAGAAACCAGTGAAGCTGGTAAACATCACATTTCACTGTCATGTGATTCTCATCTCCACCGTGTCCGCCATGGGTCAGGAGCTCTTATGTCCTGAAGGAGCAGCACAGCAGCTGATTATGATGGATTATGATAGATCCCTCCTTGACTGTCCTCTGCAGCTAGTCGCACATTCCCCGACTGCATTTTCACACCCTCAGACACGTAAATGTTCACAATGGTGACACTTTGCAATAGACCCTTGAAAGACACTCTGCAACAGAATGATCTTTTTACCCACCGGCAAGCATAGACCATACAGTAACACATTCTTTATAAAATCGCTGTATGAAAGTACAATGATAATGCAGTGCCACTGATCAGTAATACATAGTTCTGAACCTAATTAACTCGCCACAAACTCAGATGAAAGCTCACAAACCCACTGGGAAAAGGAGAAAAAAATCTAAAAGCAGACCCAGAGAAGGAGAGCCGCTTTCACAGCAGGCCATTTGTTTTGATTTTGTTTGGTGTCTTTACCGGTGCTGTGCAGAACACTTTGAGCAGTGCATCTCTGTCAGATCAGCTACCTCCTCCACCCACAACCACCACCCCTCGTTCCATTACCACAGATGGAGTTAGTGTAGCAGCCATGATGAGAAATGAGGTGGATGGCACTAATCGCCGGTGCAGACTGATGTACGTTCAGTCACCTGGTCAACAAGCCGCTAAAGAAAACAGATGTAGAGCAAAGGCCATCAGTGATGGCTAAAGTGGGAGAATGTCAGCGTAGATGGTGATATTGACCCAGGGGAGGCTGTAAGAGATTTCACGTCGCTGGGTGCCGTGACTCTGCATACGATACTGAGCAGCAGGTGCACTGGCGTGTTACATGGAGAAAAGCAAATGGTTGCCTTTCATTACATGAGCTCTATGAAGCGTTTTCCTAATGTACTCTGAGAGTACTTTTTAGGCATTGCCATGACAACATAGAGGACTAGGGCTCTGCACTATGTAAGAGAATTACAGGTCTAAGTAAAACAAAGGGGAAGTGGAAGTGAAGCCAGAGCAAGTGGGCTCACCAGCAGAGGAGAATTAAGTGGCAGCCAGAAAAACAAGGCGGGGGTTGGTTGGGGGGGGGTGAAATTGCAGTAACGTGGTAGTGATTTAGTCACATCCACTTTTTATCACACAGGAAGGCTAAACGCTTATCAGAGAGCAATAGAAAGCAGGGCTGCATAGCATATCTTTTCAGCATCAACATTGCGATGTTCCCATGGGCAGCAGTAATCGCACTATGTCCCCTCAGTGAGGCCAATTTACTTAAGCATTTCATGCTATAACTGCTGTGACATTAAAAGACTCACATGGTTCTCATTTTCCATGACTAACCTAAAAAAGAAGTTGGCCTGATATAAAATTATTTACTTAGATTTAAGGATTCTTGGATATATCAAATTACTGTTCTTTATTTTTAGAACAATGGGTCTGCAATCTCACCGCAGAGGAGCAGGAGAGATGCTTAGAAAAGGGAAGATTTGGTTTCAAAAAGAAAAGCAATAAATTGGCGGGGTGAGTCAGTTTACTCAACCGGCGGCTGCTGAACCATGCTGTTCTATTAGACTCTGTTGTTTTATTATTATTCTTTAGGTGCACGCTGAGACATCTGAACCATATCACTTTTTCAGTTTTTGTCCAGTATACTGTGGCGTTAATAGAAAGTGAGATATCCCTAACCTGTTCGCTCATGGCCTTTACTGTAATTAACAGGTAGGGGAAAAGGGTCACCTGGAATTGAGCAATGACCTTCTTCCTCATCACCAGTCATGTTTTTCTATGAACATTATTTCATATGCAAGTCGCCGTTTTTGGAGGTAGCACACTGACTGAAGTCTTATTGGAGTGACCTTTAGTTACGGCATCAGATGCCGTTTTGTGAACTACACATACACCTTCTACTTTTTAAACTGTCGTCCTCATTTCACTTCATACTACCATTTGGCCAAGTGGATTTAACATTATACAGAGAAGACAGACATTGGAAATGGACTACAGTCAAGAGTCACCTGTACTATTTCCTTCATCATATCTGCATTGGGGGGGAAAGTGTTTTCATTGTACTGCCCTGATGGTTTCCCCTCTTTGACCCTTCACTTGAGTCTAACGTCTATCCCACGTACCTTTATTTCTTCTCCCTCTCACCTTTGTGTTTCTCTGTCACTCTCTTTGGCCCGTTACATTTGGAAGATATAGTCAATTCACACTCATTTTCAAGCCCTGAAGTGACTCCATGGCCTGGCTACACAATTAGGAGCTCATTACTTGCTAATACATAGACTAGAAGACAGACAAAGGCAGTCTGCTTTTTTGTTGTGCTCCTTGCTTCCATCATTTTATATCTCTTTCTCCCCAGACACTTTTTCTTCTCACTTCTCTCATCTCACCCTCTGCTACAATACATCTTCTCCATGGTGTATAATGAGCTTGTGTGTGCTAAGAAGAATTAATAGTTCAATTTCCATCGCTTAAGCATTGTTTTTGTGAAATTGGATATACTCTCAGCCCTTACACCTAAGACATTTGAATCTCCAATTCTTATTTTCTGGTTCATTTGGCATCCAGAAAGCTTAAAGTCTGCTTACAGGAAAATCTGACATTTGTTTCTTAATGGATGATACACATACACACAAAAATGATTGCAGAAAACAAATGGGAAAGTGTTTAAATCTTCTAGAATTCTAATGTTAGATCCATCTTTTTTTTTTTTTTTTTTTTTAAATCATAAATTTTGGTAGGTTAGAATGACATTATAATAATGTGAGCAAACATTCTTAGCTTTAGCCATCCTCTGATACTCAAATATGAATACCAGAGTACAATGTCATCAGCGCCAATGACTGATGACATTCATCAGACAAATGTTTCATGTCTGCATCCTTAGGCTTCGACAGACACAGGCCTAGAGACTGGTTCATGGCCGTCTGGCAGCCACTGGCTCCTAGAGGGGAAAATGCGTATTCCCTCATGGGTTGGCTGCTGGTCGCATGAGGCTGACAGCAGTCGCTGTGATTGCTAAAGTCCCAGCCATACAAGCCTAGACATTGGTCAATGTCACAATCAGCCGCAGTCTGCGAGTCACAAAGGTGCTGTATGAAAAGCCTTTTTTCAGTTGCTTTTGGTTTCTAAATACCAACCAAAAGTTTGTGATGCACAACTTTTATTTTAAAGGCGAACATGCTCTTTGCACTTTTACAATTGTTAATCATTCTCGGCAACTTTAAGAATGATTAGGAGAGCTGGATTTACTTTAAGATCCACATTACCTGCATTTTTAATAGCTTTTATTGGCGTGAGCTGGGTTTCACAAATAGTGCTGTTACTGCTTAGCCAAACATCTCATTCCCGAGACTTTATCCTGTCTGCCCAGTGACGTTTAGTATGCTACCATCTTGTTTGGTATCAGCAATATATGCCTACTAATTAGTGTAGGCTGCTTTTCCATGTATAGTTGGTAACTTTGTCCGAAGCAGCTGTTTCTTATATTTATCAATATAGCTGTGACAACAAATGACTATTTGGAGATTGTGATTTTATGGTAAAGCTATAATTATGAAACTCTGGCTTGTAGGTTTAAATAGAGTTCTAAACTGACCCCACCAAAGACACAGCTGCAAAGGGAGCTGAAAACTCCTTATCTATAGTGGATGTTGTGATTTTCCCGTTAACCCATGCATTTGTGCTAATATGAGTCAGTAGATGTACCTGCAGAGAAAACTGTTCCTTTTTTCCCTCAAGTTTTGCAAACAAATTATTTATACATATTAATAATTCGAATTTGACTGGAATTTGAATGTCTTATAAATTTTGTTTCTGTAACTGTGAGCAATGTGGGCTTTTGTTTGAAGTTTCCATCTTTTCATGTTCAGAGCTCAGGGTCTACAACTAAAAGCAAGCCGAGGAACAGAGAGAGCCTCACAGGTGTAACGTAAGGTCAGCTTTGTCAGATTTCCCTCTGTGGCACTGTCTGCATCATTTCTCACTATCTGGCTGGCTCTGCTGAAATGCCAATTTGCTCAGCGAGGGGTCTCGCAGCATAGCGCTGGATAAAGGATATGTCCTGTTTACCAGTGTGTTCTGCGACAGTTGACTGCATGATGAAAGAGACGCAGGGGAGTGTTGACATTTAGTTTTGTGCCACTGATGGCCAGTGTAGGGAAGCAGAATTAATGGAATAGATTTTGTGAGTTTGTTTGATGAAGAAATGCAAGCCTATAGGAAGACATTTGTCTAGCTGCCACTGTGTGTAGTTGTGCATGCTTTACTTGGAAATACGTGATACTTTTTTGTATTTTTTTTTTCCTGTGTGTCAGACAATACTGCTTTTTTTTTTTTGTCTGCATTTGAGCGACAAGCAGCTCTTCCTCGATTCCAACATCTAAATCTAGTTTTTTTTTTTGTTTTTTTTTTCCCATTCTGCCCCCCATTCTTCCCTCCCTCCATCCTCTCTCTCCTAAATGCTGTGAAGGTAATCCCAAGGTGATGTTAATAGGCTGGGATACTGTTGAAATTGCCACTGTCATCTCTTAGAGGATTAGATGGACAATTGCTTCTATGAAGGCCAAGCCAAGCAGTTCAAAGAAAACTGCAACAAAACAACTTTTCTAAAAGTGCCTTATACTGCCAGCATGCAAGTAACCTCTAACATTACAGCTTTTGGGTTTTATGTGCTCAGTATTGAGCTTGCATAGGTATGCACTGATGTTCTGATCTCCTTTTTAATGTAACTACAGATGGACTCATAAATAGCGAAAATATATCAAAGCTTTGGGATTATAGGCTCATTGAGATCTTTGATCCTAGATTGATGGGGGACCATTGTGTGATTAATGGAGTTTTATTTAGCCAAGCCAGGGTAATTTTGCCTGTCACCATTGCAGTGATTCAAGTGCAATATGAAAAGGCCTGTTTGACATTGGATTTATTGCTTTAATAGTATAAAATTATCATGCAGAACTAATGAAACACTTGTAAACATCTTGTCATAGAAGCTGTATGTGGATGCAAGTTTGAAAGCCGTTTGATCAGCGGTTCCCTTTACTGTTTCCTATGTAGAGACTTTGCCTAAATTTTTTTAGTCTAAAAATCTTAATAGGACTTCTTAATAGCACCTGTGTTGAAATCATTCTAGAGATATATTAATAGATGACTGAAGGGGAATTGACAGCAATTTCCAAATTAAACTGGGTTTGTTTTTTCATTTTTATGGATCAATGTCAATCACTTTTTAATGTACCTATTATTGTGGGGTAAAGTGTTCAAAAAAAAAAGACAAAATAAGTTGCACAAAAATGCCAGATGTAGTAAAAATTATACAAATTATAACTCGGATATTCAAAATGATATTTTATTTTTTTTAATTTGTTAGAGTTAAATAAGCACTTGCAGTTTCCAAACAAATAGTTTGCTAGCAATTATTTTATGGTTCAGACTTTACAGGCTTAAAAAGCATGAAAAACAAATAAGCACTTTTGGCCCATATTGACATAATTGCATCACATATTTGCTGTAAATGTGTTGAATGATGCATGTTGCAAATCCTCCATCCCAAAGGTGTTCTGCTGAATTGAGATCTGATGACTGTGGGCCCCATTTAAGCACAGTGAACTCATTGTCATGTTCAAAAAGCAGTCTGAGATGATCTGAGCTTGGTGACATGGCACATTATCCTGCTGGAAGTAGTCATCAGAAGATGGGCACACTGTCAGCAACAAGACTTAGATAGCCTGTGGCATTTATACGATGCTCAACTGGGACTAAGTGTGCCAAGAAAATATTCCTCACACCATTACAGTGCCACCAACTCAAATCTGAATTGTTGATACCAAAGCAGGCTATATCTACGCTTCTGAATGTTCTGACTATCTGAATGACCCGACAACTTTTTGTCCAATTTTAATGAACCCGTGTGAATTGTAATCACACTTCAAGGTTTTGACATGTTGTGTGTTCAGACGTGCTCTTCTGCATATCTTGTACCTTGGTTGTAATGTCTGGTTGTTTGAGATAATCTGCTATCTACCCATTGTCCTCACACTTCTGGCATCAACAAGGCATTTTCACTCAGAGAGCTGAATATTTTTTTGTTTTTCAGATTCTCTGTAAAGTCTAGAGATTCCTGAGTGAGAAAATCCCCCGTAGATCAGCAGGTTCTGAAATACTCAGACTAGCAATCTGGCACCAACAGTCACGCTACGGTCTGATTTAAATGACCATTCTTCCCCATTTTGATGCTCAGTTTGAACTTCAGCCTACAGGTGAACCTAAAAAAGAGGGGAAAAAACATTAAATCAGAAGACGTGTCCAAACATTTAACTGGTAGTGTAGATGTCGTCAAAAGTCACACAATGAGTTCTACTGTAAGCATAAAATATGTACATGCATGTAAACTAATCACAGTTTCTGTCTGGCCTTAGTTTGCCTCTTTAAGCTGCTAATTTTCCACGTCTATTCTCTCCTTGTGTGTCTGCCTCACTCCACTCACTCTGGTGCTATTTCAGCCCACAGATGCACTATCAATAATTCAGTCCCTTTAACAAGGCTCAGGCTTTTAAGAGGGTTTGTCAAAGCCCCTCCTTTCTAGATGCCTGCTAGTCACTGGGTGGTCATGTCCTGGTGGAAAAGTCCTTGATTTTATACTGAAACCAGAAATAAAATTGTTGCTAACAGACATTGTATATCTTTATTTATATTGTTATTGAGTTTGTTTCCTCTCAAGCTTGAAAAAGCTAGAGCACACTTACTACTGGCGGGCCAAGAAGTCAGCGTCTTGCCAGGGATGTAAAGCCTAAACTGTAGACAGAGTAAAATGGCAGCCAAAGCAAGAAGACAGGCAGGGTCACAAAAAGTTCATATTTCACTTTAATACTTGTTTACATTTTTATGCACCAAACAGAAGGCTGGCGAGGCATTGCAAATCCCAAACAGCCCCAACATCTTTTGGGGCAAAACCCATGTGGGTAAAGACTGCTTAATTCTGTGTGGAGCATGTGTGTTTGGATTAGTTTCAAGGAGGTCTGCAGGAAACGGAGGCTGTTGGTTTTCTGAGTAATGCGTACTGAAATTACAGCTATCCCTCAATGTCTGTGATAATGTCATAAGCTACAGAAAACGTACATTTATGCGGGCATATTGAATGACACAAGCCCATAGATTCATTGAAGAAAAGCAAAAATAATATGTGCACTTTGAGAGAATGATTGATTTGTAGCATTGCCATATTACTCTTGTATATAGAAAAGCATTACTTTAGAAATGCAATTTGGCTTTTCAGTTTTCCTGCTGGTCTGACGGGCTATAAATCTGCAGCACTTATTTACCAGATTGGTTGTAATTAGTTTATACAACAAGTCACATATTCTGTTTTTATTGCCTCTTTTGAATTTTGAATCAATGATTATTTAAATTATTGTCTTGTATCAATAACGAGGAGTTGGTTTGCTCATCTAAAGGTTGGTATTAAGCAATACTCCTTTGTTTTGTGAGTTTCCTTGAATTCTGGCATCCTTATTTCATTACAAAGCAAATGTTAAGTCCTCCAAACAACTGGTGACTAATCTTCCCTCATCCTAGAATAAGAGGACAAGCTTGTGGTCTATTGTTTGCTTCTCTTCAGATGCACACAGGGGGATTTGCTGATTGCCCACCCACAGAGAGCTGACCGGTGCTGTGGAAAATCCAGCCGAGAATTAATCACTCTCCCCTTGTGAGGGTTGTTGCTCAGGAGTTTCTTGATTGGGTTTGACGGTGCAAATTTTTTGAGATGTCCTTTAACACCCAAATTCAAGTTTGGTTACCTTGTGTTAAGCCTTTTTTGTTTGTTTGATGGTTTGTTTGTTTTTAATCTTATTTTTAGACTAAAGATGAAAAAAGGAGCCCCGAGGCATCATATATGCAAAATACTCTGCAGTGAAGAGGCTTTATGTGCGATATGTTTTTCTCCCCGACAAAAACATGCTCGATAATTTAACGGAAAGAATTAGAAGTACGTCTACTACTACTTGTTTCTCATCAAAAATTCCAAGCTCCATGAATATGCAAATGTAGAGATGCCTCTAGGTGCGGCGGTGAGCCGTGTCACACCCACCAGTGAAACGTTGCTGGTCTCATTACACTTCGATCAGAACACAACCACTACAGCCACTCAAACCACACAATTTATGTCAGAGTAAGAATAAGTTTAGCAGCTTTTTCTAAGCGTGTGTTTTTGTTTTATGATTGTTTAGCATTGCTTTCAGCAGGATGCGTGGGATAAGAAAGTCCTGTTTTTATTAAAGTCTCTTTCCTCAGGATGTTGAAATGTGTGTAGTTAAATTTTCACGTCTTTAGTTATGCGGATAAATGGGTGTGCGTGCGGCTCAGAAATGACAGTGCTGCTTGGTGAATATTTTAAATGTCATGTGAAATGTGGAAATCAGACACAAGTGACGGGGGAGGATTCTTAAACATTGTTTTTCTCTCTTCAGCAGCAACCTGCTGCTTTTGTTTAACTTTCTTGCTCAGTATTCCTCCTTCGTTCTATGTATATATCTCTCTGGCTGTGTGTCTATGCACGGCATCCTCGATAGAGATAAAATGAGTAGATCACATGAATTTAAATGACATTCCCATTACTCTATGTTCTCTGTGCTGTGCGTCAAACACAGAAGAGGAACCTACAGAACGGGTAAATAACACTGTGTCATCAGTTCCTCCTAGAAAGTCTTTGGCACTACACACAAAGGCCAGTTATCTATTCATCACCTGTACTGTTGCACTTTATAGTTTGGACAAAGTGATATGGAAAAACTTTGAGAAGAAGCCAAAACAATGCATTGGAAGTTTTAATTAAGACCATATGTGTGCAAGAAAATAATGTGAATGTGGAAGAAATCAATTCCAAACTGCACCACAAAGTAATAAATGCTGACATATTTGTTAATTAGCATTGTTACCCTCCTGTTGCATCAGCACACCAATATTGTATTCTTGAAGCATTTCAAAATACTTATGCTTAAGTATTTCTTGTTGTACATAGACTTAGAAGTCGGTATCTGATAAAAGTTTAACAGATTTTTACAAAGTTTCGGATTAAAGCTGATGAAAGTACATGTAATATTGAGAATCAATATCGCAGTGTATGCAATAAGATGAAACAAACACTTGAGGACTGCCCTAATATTATTCTTATTTAAAGCGCTGTCTTTCAATCACAAGGATATAGATATCCACTGGTATATTAAGTTACACCTTATGAATAGGAATGTTAAGCAGTTCAGACCAACTTCTCCAATACACAAAGTGATGATGATCAGATGAGAAGTCATTATGTCTCTCTTACCCTTGAATTTTAGATTTGATTAGAAATGATAACTGAGAATGCCTCAAAGCTCTGTTTCATTCTCATTTTGTCACTTTTAATATAATTAGGATCTGTGTTACACAGGCTACCTCCACATGCACGGGTCTTTTTTAAAATTATAACCCTTTACTTATAGAAAGAATAGACAACCAAACCTTTAAACGATAACGTAGTGCACATTAGTGTTCAATGTAGCATTGTTACATTATTGTTACATTAGGAATCTTTTCAATTCATTTTTTTCTTAATTTTAAGAGTTTTCATAGAATTTTCAATAATTACTAAACCAGTTTGAGCAGCTTATAGTCTGTATTTACTGTAGTTTTGCATGCAGTGACTGTTTTGTTCAAAATTTCACTTTGCTTAACAGAGTAAATCCACAATTTCCTTAAAACTTATCTGGCTATAGCATTAGTCATGTCTCTAACCTTTGGACTTTGTAGTAAAGCTGCAGGTACCAGAGTTTCTGCTTCCCCAGCTGTGTCAATAAAAATGACTGAAAGTCTATGTTTTCCTATAAAAGTTCTCTGTGTAATGTACAGGGCAAAACATGTTGGTCAAGCAGTAATAGGGTTTTGTCATACTTTAAGTGTTGCTGGAGTTTTAACCTCTTTAGACATTTGGCTTGCTGTCATAGCGTCATCTTGTACTCTGCATCTGTTTTTCCTTGACTTGCCAATCCTTGAAGTAAAAGAAAGCAGAGAGGATTGAATACCCAACAAAGCGATTCTAGCATCAGCCATCTGGTTTTGTTTACCAGCAGACAAAGAAGCAGCAACATTAACACCTGCATTAGTAGCGGCAACAATTCTAGCAGTGTGCTGCAGATTGGACTTTTCGTGTAATCTGAGTGTTTCAAATGCTTTAGCCCAGCTTGAAAATCCATCTTTAACAAAAGCTTTTAGAGACTCTTGATTGTTACTTGTAGCAGAGACCTCACAAAACCTCAGTAGAGCTGTAGGCTATGCAAAGAAATTCCATTTTGTAACCAGCCTGATAATCCTTCCTTTTCTGCATTCATCCTCACTTCTGTTGTCTGTGTCTTTAGTGTTAACTGACTGGACACTGCTGGAGGCACCGGTGGAACTGGTAGATATAGAAGCATCACTTTACTTTGGGTTTTTAAATTGGTCTGTTTTGTTAGCATTAAGTCCCCCTCTTAAAGGCTAATGTACATGCAGTGAGTGTCGCGGCAGAAGCATAGGCTCACCAATCTGCCTGGAGTGCCAGTCTGATTGCAGGACAGGACAGACAGCGAAATAACCAGTCACGCGTAGTTCCTTAAATTGATCCAATCTACCACCACCCCATGACGAATAAATTTAACCTTGAGCTGTGCTGGCAAACTTGTGCGCTCAGCATTCTCCGAAGGTACTCGAGCACCTGAGCACTGTTGGAATCGACTGCTCTTACATAAGACAACGTTGTAAAGAGGGTAATGGCCAGTATAGTTTCTAGTCTGGCTGCCCTGAGTTTAACTTCATGTATAAAACAGAAAACTCAACATAAGCTTGGCTAATGACCACTGGTGAGCAGGATGGCAGGGATAAAAGCTAGCATTTCTTTTTAGCTAAGCATTGCTCTCCTGGCAAACTTGAGCTTCCTCGTGCATCTTTTGCAGAATCTTCCTACCAGGTGACACGTTGGACGCCTGGCCACACAGCTGCAGAATTTCTATGCTGAAAAACTGATTTAGGAACTTAGTGAGTCAGTATTATAAAAAAAATATGTTGTAAATCATGATGAAAATGCAAGTCTGCCAAGCAAAACAGCAACCCCTTTCCCCTGCACCATTTTTATGCGCACTTAAGGACAAAGTTATATTTAGTTCTTTGATCCGGTGATGCCCGTTTAAGATGTGTGTACAGACGAATGTATGTGTGCATTAGTGATGTGTATATCACAAGAATCTGGAGCTAGAAATAATTGTCCTGACCTCTTACATTCCTTTTTTGTTTCTCTGAAGCTGTTAGACTAGTTTTCCCCTGTGAGAAAGTTGTTTTTCTTGAGTGTGCTACACATTAAAAGCTATAACAAAAGAGATGCGCTGCCTATTAAGTAAACAAGCTACACCATAGAATCAGCATAAACAGGATAAACTGCTAATGATGAGTGTAATATGATAGTATGTTCAAATGCATTTGGTTTATTGAAAAGCTAGTACATGCTTACAGCTTCTTTAAAACTTTTTTGTCCTAAATATTATATGTGGTTTATGGTATTTATTTTCATGAATTTCTTTACTTTAGCAGCTGTGTCAGGAACAGAGTTATTACATTGGCTCAATGATTTTACTGCAATTACTTTGGAACTCAAAGTTAAGTGTCTGAGCACCTGTCACTTTGAGTGTGCAGTGTGTTTAATGAGGAATTAATTGTCAGATAACCCCAATATTTCTGTGCACAATAAGTTCTATTAAATGATGTATCAAAAGGCTTAGTGAAGTGGGTGTACATATCATCTATAGACAGAAAAAGGTATTAAAAGCACAAGAAAAATACATTTCATTAAATTCAAGGGTAACTAATCTATAGATTGAAAGGCTCTTGGTTATTTTAAGTACATCAGCACTAGGCAGGTTTTATTTGCCTTGTAGGGGTTCTGCTTGGTAACTATTGATTTTAGCACTTTTTTAAAAGTCTGATTGCATTTGAAGTCTGCTTTTGTGTTCTTCAGGTAATCACCCTTAGTTACTGAGTAACTGAGTGCGCACAGCGTGGATGACTTAATGTGAACATTTTGTGACTTTTTCTCACCATGTGTTCTTTTCACATTAAAATGACATTAACTTTAAATCAGACGCGGTCCTCGCTCAGTTTGCCATTCGGTGATATTATCAATAGCTCATTTAGCCCTTGTTGCCAACTGACACTGCAAATAAAGTAACTACACAGCAGGTTATGAAGTCAGTGACTCGTCCCGGGAACAAATGGATTCACACAGTAGATTCATCCTTAGAGGCAAAACCAAAAAAGGCAAAGCAGCAGCTTAAAGATACTGTGGCTACATTGTAGCTGGTTTCATATTATTCCGGCTTGCTGTCTATTTTCATGCATGGTTGCTCTTTTCTCCATCTCTCACCATTATTGCTTTGCTTGCTCTGCTGCTCTGTGCTTATGCTACCCTTCCTGTGTGTGTGTGTCTCTGTCTGTCCATAGGGTGCCTTTAATTGATGCAGACCAGGTTCTTTACACTTGCACTTATTTATACTGGATGCTTCAGTGAGCCAAAGTAACAGGATGGAGAATCTCTTCTTTTCTCTGGGAAGATCTGTCTCCCTTTGCCACATACAGACACACACACAATGAAAGAGACAGCCAAATCACCCCCTGCTGCGTCTGAGAGCCCCCTACTTGTAGTTAGCCCATTTAGAGCGGTGTGTAATTGAAAAATAAGTTTCTTTTCTTGAACCTGAAAGGCTAGTTTTCATTCCGAGCTGGGCTATATTGATTCACTCCTCCCTTATCCTCCAGCAGAAGCAGCCCTTGCTGCCCATGTTTGTATTGACATTATCTGTCTGTAATGTAACTTGGCATGCTCCTTTACAGCTTCAGACACAATTTCACATAATTCGCTGGAGATAGTTTTAGCAGCATGGTGTGGTAGTGTGGACAAAAAGATTATGTTCAGGGGTGGTTGATGCGGATTTATTTCTGAGGACATTTTTTTGTCTGGAAAGCTCAAAAACTCCCCTCCATAACCATTTTATTGTGATGTTTCTCCCATAGTATTATTTCTTACTGCTACTCAAGCTTACAAAGTCGGGCCAATCAATTCTCGGGTGCTGTTTCAATCTGAGGCTCAACCTTTTATTCAGGGCTGATCAATGCAGGGCAGATATCTAAGGCTGCTTGGGAAGATGGGGGTTAGAGAAGTAACAGCCAAGCCAATAGTCACCTCAGCTATAGATTTATATCACTGACCTTTTATGTGCAGAGCACAGAGAACAGAATTTGCTTAGGGTGGATATTACTGGGAACCCAAGGACAGAAAATGATGTTACTGGTTACCTCCCTGCTGCTTTTTTTTTTATTACCCCTGTACTCTTTCCTTTCATAATTGCTCCATATGACTCACATCCAGTCATATATTGATCTCCCCCTTTCATTTCTTTCCTTTCATCTTTTTTGAAACAGAATTTTTAAAAAAACTTATGTGCTACATGCTCCTATATAGTGTTGGTTTAATCCTTATTGCATCTTGTTGTGTGTTACTCTGCTTTACACAGTACTTTCCTGTCTACCCTTGTGGAGTATTGCAGTAACATATTTCTGTTGTACAACCCAGAGTCTATACACACACCCAGAAGAGTCTTATAGGTGAAGGGAGGTCATCTGTATGCTTTAAGGTTTAATACGTTTTCAATAGCTACTGTCAAGAGTAATATATATTTTTTATTACCAAATTAGCTGTTCATTGTCGAGGCAGCATACTGACATTTGGTTGGAAAATATTCATAAGGCCTGGAAGACAGAGGCAGATGTGGGTGGTTGGACCTGTCTTTGCATATTCAGAGAACTGCTAAGGCACCCTAAGCAGTTCTCTGAAAAGTCTCATGACTGCCATTTCCAGAATCATTATGCATGAAGTATACCCATGGAACATCTTGGAATGAAAGTTGGAAGCTTTCCATGTGCTCTCATATGATTTTTTTTTTCTTTAAATGGATAACAGTGGTCCTAAATATTAAAGTCCTAACCTATTAAGAAATTTTGTGGTTACATATTTCCCAGATCTTTCCAATTTGATTCCAACATTTGCAATTCTTAATCTTCTTTGCATGCGGGATCACTTTGATTTGTTTTCTCACTTGTGGCATTTCTCAAGGTCAGACACAACCCAGAAATGTCTGTTTGGGTTAAAAAAACAAAGGTAATTATTTTTTAAAATGAGTTTCTTTTATTCGCTAAAGATCCTAGAGTCATTAATAGCATTTCCCAACTTTCCAAACCCAGATTTATAAATCCAACTGATGAAAGCTACATCGTTTGGATCCATGTTCAACATCTTCTCGTCTTTGTGGAAACACACATTTCTTTGTGGTTTACTGCAAACTGTGAACGACCTGGATATTTTTAAACTGTTAACAGTTTTACGACTGAGTTTTAAATTGCTCGGATTTCTCCTTGCTCACTTAAATTCAGCTTAATTCAGAGAAATTATTCTCTTAATAACAAGATCTACCATTTTTTTTTTTTTAGATTTTAGTTTCTATAATGCACGGAACAATAAGCTGATGTAATTTTATAATAGCCAATAAATGAACATTTTAAAAAGTATAGAAGAAATGGGGGAAAGAGCCTTCAACCATGTAATGAGTGTTGACATTACATAGTTTGTCCTCCAAAAGGCACTTTGAAACTTCCCTGTTGGCAACACCACAAACACAACAACCAGCTGATCTGAGCCAAGTCAGACAGGGTGTAAAAGAGTAATCCATGACTTGCTGCAACAATAAAACAAGATTCATTTTAAGCTGCATTTTTTATATTACCTTAAGGGCTCATAAATAGCTATGCATAAATGTTAGAGCAATCTCTTTATCATCCACTATATCGGTTCTTTAATATCACAAAATCCTCGGTATCGGAGTTAAAAATCCTGTATCGGCCAGCGTCTAGTAATTACACCTTTTTGTATATAATCTTGCAAAAAATCATCCATCATATTGCTTATCACTTACTTAAAATGAAACAATGTGGAAGCTTACTTGAGAAATAACTTGAGTATTATTCAGAACCGCTGGGAAATTAAGCTTGTGTTTATGCTCGGAGTTCATTTTCATGTCAAATTATAATTGAGGTAAGAGAGGTGCAATCAATATAACTGCAACAGAAGCTGAGCTGAACAAATAGAGAGGGGAAGATTTCACCCAGATTGAGCCACTGAAACTTTGTGAAAGTAGCACAAACTAAAAATGTACATGCTAATTTAAAAAAATAAAATAAAAAAAAAAGGGGGGGGGGGGAGTATCCAGCTGATGTCTCTACGCTCTATGATTTAACAGTTTAAATGGGGCCTTAGTAGACACAGGGTTGCTGAAGGGTGAGAAAAGATGGGATGCAGACGGTGGGTGTGCAGAGGAAAGGATGGTGTAGTCAATATTTACTCAGAGTAATTGGTCTACACTTCCAGGTTCATCCCTGCCTTATCTCCTGTTCTCCCTCGCACACTCACTGTGTGACCACAGTTACACACACACACACACACACATACACAGGGGATTGTGCACAATGCCCTGAGCAGTCCACAAAATAATGGTTAAAAGCATAAGGGATAAATGCTCGACACAGTTGCTTCCAATAAAACTGCCCAGGTCACCTTGGGAGTGTTGCAGCAACCCCAGAGTACCATAGTGAATTATTATTGCATAGTGAATTGTTATTATTTCGTTTCTCTTGTAGTGCCATCTGTAATGACCTGTATAGCTACGCTTTCTGCGGTAATGAGGTGGGTTTTTGTTCATTACCTCAGTGGCGAACAAGTATTGAGGCTTATTACTGAATTGACAGAATGACAGGGGCATTGGGATAAGAGGTGTCGAGCTTGCCAAAAGATGGACTCATCACAAGCTTGTTGCAAGAAGTACTGCAAAAGGTTTGCTACTGGCAGTGTTACACTCGTGGGAAAAGACGAGCTGTCCATCAACTGTTTCTTCTTCTTTTTTTTTTTTTCACTCTTATTGGTCACTCCTCAAACACACCCACGCAGACACACATACACATATATGAGAGACAGTCCTTTTCCTGTCCTCTTGTGCTCCCAAAGCAGCTTTCCAATTAACCCAGTGTATCTCCGTCAGCTCTTTGAAGTCATTTTATATGGTTCTCGCCTACACTTGTTCTGTGGGCCTCTGAATGGACATTTCTAGGTTGTCAACAATCACGCTTCTTTGTGCGGTGTTTGGTCTGTGAATACTCACAGCTCTGTAACAGGTTCGTATTTAATCGTCTCCCCAGTGTCGCCAAATCCTCATAGGGAATTGTTTGCGTTCTTTTCTGTCATATTGAAAGACATTTACTGAACAGTATAAAACCTCCGAGATGACCGTTGTTGTGATTTGGCACGATATTTAAAAAGTCTGATGAAAAATAAGCTTCTGAAGCAGAGGTTAGTGTACTGGAACAAGCTTGAATGGCCTTCCATCACCTTCAATTACAATACATAATTACTTCAAGCAAGTTCATTTTCATGTGCTGCAGGCTGGCGTTCCCTGCAGCTGGTGCCACGATGAAGATAACAATGCAGAAAGTAATACCACCCCACAGTCCCTGATGCACACTATGCACATTCTTTTTTCTGTCTCATTCCTGTCATGCTGCAGATGCCAAAAAAGCTGCAGTCACAGCACTTCAGGATCAGCTAAAGTTACTTTTTTCAAAGTAGAAAGTAATTTCAAATGGAACGTTTCAAACAGCTCAACAGACATTACCAAACGCACGCACACAAGCTGTTTCTGTGCAGTTCGACACTCAGTGTGTCTTGCAGTCGATGTGTTGATGCAGTTGCTGTAGTTCAGTGGCAGAAGAAAGAAACAGCTCTGAGAAATGTGTAAGAAATATACTAGGATTGTGAGAGATTAGGTAAGAACTGAAAGTCAAGAACTGCTCAGGAATTGACATTTAATAAAATGTGATGTCCTCATTCTTTTCAGAGTTATCTAAAGCAGACATTGTTCATAACGTGTCACTGAAACTATCTTCTTTAATTTTGTGAAATGACAAAATGATAATTTTTTGTTTCAAAAGTTGTGTGACGGTACTGGACAGATTAATATATAGAGATTCAATTGGATACTTTGTATCCATGTATTGTGTTAATCTCATTATAATTGCTGTAGCATAGCATGTAGACACACTGTCTGCTACAAATTTCTGTATCTATGTGAATGGTAAGGTTGGGCGATTGGACGAATATATCGACTGTCGATGATAGGCTGAGCCTTTCGCCGATCGTTTTTACAAGTCCGTGCATGATTACATGAAACATAGACACAAAAATGGATTTATTATCATTTTGGTAGTCGACCAGTTTGCCAGGTTTTTCTAATTAGTCGATTAGTTAATGATTATTTCAATAATTCTTATCTCCTCTTCCTGTGGGCAAACCTCCTGTTCTAGGCTCCAGTACCTCACCTGTGCAAGTCTGCCCACCTGTGAATATCACCCTGTTTTTGAAAAGGGTTTACTATTCAGAATAAACACTAATATTAATGTGAGAAGAAAAAACAAACAAACTAGGAGACGGTGTAGCTACTCCAGTTTAATGGTTTACTATCGCATTTCACTCATTAGCTAACAAAACTGAAATTGTGTTCACTCGGCAAGCATCAACCATGAGAAGTTTCTGCCAGGTAAGCTAACATAAACAAGGTATCAGTGCGACACACAAACTAATTCTCTAAAGCTGACCCACCCAGAGTTGACATCACAGCTCCACATTGTCGGTGTTATAAATGCGTGTGCACCACAGTAGTGCTTTCATGGAAGGAAAGCACTGCTTTGCACAGTCTGCATTCAACTTTGTCTGTTTTGCTTGAAATGATTTCACATTTTTGAAAACTTCTGTTTCTATTTACTTCTGTCCTCCTGTTTTGCCATTCGCGCTATGTTATTCTTCGTTAATATTGGGTGTAGTCTAAATATGGAATGAAGAATTTCAAAAAGAGCTGCAGACCTGGCAAGAAACACCATTAGGACATAATGGCCCATGTTGGACTGGTGCCATGCCCACTGTTAGGTCAGGGGTAGCAGTCATTAATTAAAATTTAAGCTGATGGTGCTCTTAAGGATTACTTGCCAATTCCCACCTTTATCTAGCATTTGGACAGCAGCCATGATAGCTCGTGTAACATCTGCTTATATAATATATGGCTAACTCTATTTAACTCAACAAATCAGATCAGTCCTTTTGAGGTGAATCACTTCCCCCACTGCAGTGCTACACCAGAACTTAAGGTTCCCTTACCTGCCAAATCCCATTTTGATCCCTTTGCTAAAGAGTATACTGTTGTCAGTGTGCACATTGTGCCTTCATTGTGAAGAATTGGTCAGATAAAACGAGTGAGATGTAATATTTACATTTTGAAAGTGACCTGAACATATTTTAGTCTTATAAGTTATATTCGAAGCATAGTTAATTAGCAGATGGCATAAATGCTGCATCAGGTTTATAATAAGTTGATTATTGACGATGGTTATGTTATAAATATTTTAATCAGATAGGCTTTATCTTCTTATCGGCTCTAAAATGTATAAGGAAATTTTCCAAGGCATGTATTTATTGACTGCAGCTCGATCTGATCTGTTAATTTGTAAAATATCGTCTTCACCCTTTTTGTTTCCTGCAAGTTAACATGGGCAAATAAGCCAGCTGGTGTTGATGAGGGTCAAAGGTTGGACAGTGTGTGAGTAGCTTTGTATGTAAGCTGATTGCAACTTGAAATTGAAAGCGTCTCCTTGAAGCCGAGCTATAAGTTAACACTAATGTGCGACTGCTATCTCTGCACCATCTCTATGCCTCACTGTGCTCTTGAAGTTAAGCTGGATTTTTTTTTTCCACTTGATACTGAAACATCATTGAAGCGACTCAAGATAAGAGAAGAGATGACTCATTGTTCTTATATCAAACCAGCCTTAATGTTTATATGTTGAAGTTGAGAGAAGTGGAAACACCACTCAGCTGAAGCTGCTAAGAGTAAGCCTGCTATTTATTTTGTTTTTTGGAAAGGTTGTTTGACAAAAAGATAATCACGGCGATGTTTTTCATTTCCAGTTTAGATGAATCAGCGTAATAAATAATGAAAGAAATAGAAATCTGAATGTTTTCCTGTCCTCATAAGATTCAGGAGCTTTTTCTTTTTTATCACTCAGCTTTTTTTGTTTCATATTGCATGAGACAAACGGAGGCGTTGCGTCATGCATTCAGATCCAGAAGGGTTGTGCTGTCTCATTTAAGAGACAATCTATACATGGTTTCCAGTACCTGCTGCTGTTAAAAAAGCAGCAGTGGAAGGATGATGTAAGAACAGATTATTTCTGTGTGTCAGTTACTCAGCTGCACTCTGGAGGCTGGCTACATGTGCTAAGTGAATATCAACGAGCTGTGGTAAAAAATGTGGAGTTTGACTTATGAATTCACAAAAGTCAGAGGTTTTTATTTGAAGTGGGGTGCAGTGGATTTTGTGGTAATGAAGATTACTTCATTGAGAATGTGTCCCTGTAATGGTTTATTTGAGGAAAATGAACAGTGTCACTGCTGGAGAAAGGGAATTCATTTAACTGGATTATTTTAAAGGACTGAACAAATAGAAGCGGCATCTGAACATAAATACAGAGCGATATCTATGATCTTTATCCATCCAAGCATTTTAGAGGTTTTCATATTTGTCATTACTATTCTGCATTTAACATTTTTATCCCTTTTCTCATTTTCAGATTTTGTTGAGAAGGACATTTAGACATCCATCACTGTCTTTTGTTATAAATATTTAATGTCAAATAAAATAAAATAAAAAAGCTGCAGGTACCTACATATATTAAGTATTGTGCTGAATTCTTGAGCTTAAAAAAAGTCAATATTTGGTATGACCAGCTGAGTTCTTTAGTACAGCCTGAACTATTTTAGGCTCTTTTAAGCTTTGTTGTAATTTCTTTAAGCAGTCAGTGGTTCTGTCGGCTCCTTGAAGGGCGTTCAAAGCTCTTCGTTGGATGTTGGCTGCCTTTTGTTCAGTTCTGTTCAAGCTGATCCCACACCGCTTTAATAATATTGACGTCCAGGCTCCGGAGGAGGGCCAAGTTCATGACTGATAGTGTTCCATTGTGTGTTTTTTCTATCCAGGTATGCTTTGACTGCACTGGCAGTGTGTTTGGGATCGTGCTGAAAAAGGAATCCGTTGCTTTCCAGATTTCCATGGTATTACACATGGTGTTGCACAGTGGATCAAAATCTAACTCCATTCATAACTCCGTCAATTTTGACAAGATCTCCAACTCAACTGTCTGAAATGCAGCCCCAAACCATGACAGAGCTCCTGTCGTGTTTTACAGATGGCTCTAGACACTCACTGTTGTAGCTCTCTCCTGACTTCCTCCTGCTGACAATTTGAACCAGAAATGTCAAATTTGGATTCATCACTCCATCAGACCTGTTTCCACTTATTTAAGTCAGGTTATGGTGTAATTTGGCATACCTCAACCTTTTCTCCCTGTTTCCTTTCATGTTCACGATAGCCTCCCTTCCACTGAGACCATCTCTAATGAGGCTTCACTGAACAGCAGATGGATCAACTGAAAGGTTAGATGAATCTCTCAGGTCATGTGTCAGGTCTTTGCGGGGTTTTCTCTTACTTAAGGGCGTGACAGATACTGTTCATCCGCTGCAGATCGTTTAGTTTTTGCGGGGGGGGGGTTCTGACCTGTTTTTGTCCCCTACTTGTCTGTTTTCTTTAAGCATACACTGCACACCACACCTGACCAAGATATACCAGTTTTGTTTTGTTTTTTAAAGCTAAAAGCACTTTGGGAATCACCTTGTTGATGCAAAATTCTATTTTATGGCTGTGAAAATGTAAGATGTCGAGCTATATTTGGCATTTTCATAGATTCAACTAAAGAAATTGGAACAATTGATATGTTTTTGCAACACACTGCTAGTAACAAATATGCCATTTAAAATTGGTGCTTTAAGTTTTCTGTCATGTGTAGACAAAACACTGGGTCATCTGTTGGGTTAGATTTGCTTTGTATGCTCGGGTAGGTCAGTGATAAATGGTTTAACAATAGAATATATAAAAAACAACAACATTCCTCTGAAAATGGTCGGGTACAACAATTAAACTGGAAATGAGCAAAAACCTGCCAGTGTAAAAAGACTATTGGAAAGCCTGGAGAACTATTGCATAAAACCACTTTAAAAAATTACTGGCTTCATGAAAACAAATATGAAAAAAACTAAGGACTTAAGAGTTTGTGTAGTACTGTGCAGGTCATTCATGTATCAATATATCCCTCCATTTTATTCATTTCAGTCATGAAAATAAATTAAAAAAGAAAAAGAACCGAAAGAGCACGGTAAATAATAATTACATTTTCACATCGCTGCACTTCACAATTGGAGTCATTTGAGCTGAGGACTCCATCAGTCATTGTTCTGGTAAGCCACACTGCCATTTAAGGTGCAAAGGTCCATACGTTTTCACAGCAGCTGAACCCGTTTTAGCACTGCAGCATAAAAGTGTTCCGCGGTCTGTCTGAGACGCCTTATTACTGCCACATAGCTTTGTTTGCGAGCTAAACTGCTCACCACATAGTGTCAAACCTCAGCCAAAAGGCCGTGTCTCACATTCCAGCCCATAATGCCGCAGCTGCACTGCGTCCAGTAGAAATGCCCCAAACTGGTTCGGGGCTCATGATTACTGTGCCGACAGTGTGCTTATTTTTGTTCTGCGCGTGTGTATCGGTGCATCTGTGTAAGTCTAGGGTGAAATATGTGCTCTGTTTGTATATTAGTGTTCTTTGATGTTTGTATCTTTATCTTCCCTATCGTGATTTTCACCCACAATACTGTTAACACCGAATGACCTAGACCGCTTTTGTATTCATGAGATCTTCCTCTGTTTATTTGCTCATAGATTGATACGGCTTTTTAAATAGAGCCGCTGCCTTTTAATATTTTTCTGTCTTTAGACAATGGAGATAATAACAGATTTCCATTTTGACTCTGGTGATGAGTATCGCTGTAATGCAATCGCTCTACCTGTTTGATTTCTTTACAGAGCGAGTTTGTAATAGTCTGTCCTCTCCTCTGTTTCTCTTGTTTATCAACAGAGAGCCAGCTGCTTCCAGGGAATAACTTCACCACGGACTGCAACATCCCTGGAATCTTCATGTGTGGCGATGGCAAGTGTGTCCCAGGCGGGCGGCAGTGTAATGGACTGCCCGACTGCTTTGACAAAAGTGACGAGAAAGGCTGTCGTAAGTTCGTCATTAATAAATCCCTTTTTAACGACTAGATCCGCCTTTACAGTTGAAGCCAAATTGATTATTTAGAGTTACATCAAGTCTTCACAGCTCCTGAACTCTTTTTGCGATCCAGCAGTTGTACTTCTTCTGACCTCCCCGTCCAAAGAGCCACAAGGGCCACTTAAAACGAATTCTCTGCCAACTTAAATGAACTTCCCTCCTCAATCCTCAAATCACTCTCCCCTCAGTGCACAGCCTTCCTCTTTTTCTTCCAGACCCTTGGCCTCAGTTTAGCACCAGGATGAAATTTAATACCATCAAAGCAAAGGCCGATTACTTCTGTGCGCGCAAATAGTGGCGCGTGCATAATTCTACTGTAACACTAGAGTAATAGTTTGGTTTTGATCCTCAGTTTTAGTTGGCTTTGATCTTTCTGGTCTGTAGCTCCTCCTTTTCTCCCGCCCATCTCAGCCAGAGCTCACACAAAGATGGGATTGCTGATGAAGATCGACTTTGAGGAGCTGCCACACCAAATAGAATCCCTCATCTCCCGATATGTTCATCTCTCTGAATGTCTCGCCCTCCCGTTTTCAGTCGTCTCTGTGCACCATCCCAGTTTATCTCATCTGATCATTTTTGGCTTGTAATTTGCTTTGCAGATGCCTGTTTTCATTTAGCAAGCAATAAACCTCCTCTTAAATCTTTTTTTTGGTTTTGTTTTTCCTAACCCTGCTAATTCTCCCCCAGTTAGAAAACAAAAACAAAACATATGGTCTGCCCTCCATTCTTTGTTTTTTCCTCCTCGAACAGTCACTTCTCTCACTGTTCTCTTCTTAGCAGCTCAGGGAAAAGGCAGACGACTCTTGACAAAGGTGTGCTCCCTGGCATACAAGCACACACACACTGTCACACTACAGTCGGTAAACTTACTGTATAGGTTATTGGTTGTCTTAATTTGGAATGACTTGGAAATCTAAGATGTATATTCATAGGGAATTTTATTGTATAGACTAACCTTTTTTTTTTGTATACCTTTTGCTTGTGACGCCCTTTAACTTAAAGATAGACTGTTGCATTAATAGACGACTATACGTTCAGATTCTCATCGCTCACTGACCTTAATCTGTCAACAACTGTCAGACATGGAATACTATCATTTATGCATATGAAGTATCAGATACTTCCAGTATAATACAGCCTCTATATCATTCTGGTCAGCCACTTTCACTCCAACAACATGCAATTAGTGCTATAGTTGCAGTTGTTTTTATTTTAAACATGACAAAACTGACAAATTAAATGGGGGGAAAAAATATTTGAGGAATGTCTGGTAGCCTCTAAATGAGATAACAGATGAGGATAACATGAGCTGTCTATGATCAGGGTTAGACTAGCATAACTTGTTAGCTCAGAAAATTCTCTTGCAAGTGAATGGAGGCGTCTGCATTGGTGCTTTTCCTCAAATACATGTCATTTATAACGAGAAGCAGTATATCCATATCTGCAAACAATTTTAAACTTTGGCACAACACAAAAGGAACGAGACGCCCCACTGTGTTTGTGATTGGAGTTTGAATTCAGTTAACTTCCTTGCTGCATTCTCAAGAAAGCAGATCACTGAACTGCCAACATAAACTGAATGTATATAGTGCACGCGGTGTCTCTCGCTGACATAACATGTACTGTATGTACAATATACTGCTAAAGATTAAAACAAGTTATCACAAGGCATCACGCTCATCCTGCTTGGGCTGTCAGAGCGCTATTTGTGTTTGCTGTAGACATCTACATTATCTGCTCTGACATAAGTGGGCCTTATTATTCTCAAGTAGATGGCTAGTTGTCGTTTGGTATCACTGGCGACTGCTTCCCGAAATCCCCAGACAAACTTCTGGCTCCATTAGGGGCTCTGCAGAGACAGACAGACAGATGGAGGGATCGGAAACAAGGGAGTAAGAGAAAGAGAGGGGGCAAAAAGGGGGACTCATTATTGTGGCTTCAGCAAGACTTCTGTCAGGATGTGTATTATCTAAGGAGAACACAGTGCCTGGAAACTTTGTGACTGCAGCTATGCATTCTCTGCAGGTTGACTTATAATTAGACACCCCCTCTAAGAAAACACAAATAAACTCAGTTATGGGTATATGTGGTAGGTTTGTTGACTCTGTTTGCTTTCCTTCTGTCGTTGAGACATAAGGGTAGTTTTTTTTCGAGAGCATACTTCTCAGAAAAACACATTCTAAATATTACTATCATTACAAATGATTGCTGCAAGGCTTGCTTTCTTTATATTTATAGTATCATAAATCTCTAGGGTGTCCAGTGTCCATCCGCTGCCCTTTGCACTCATAGTCATTACCATGGAGGCAGAGCAGTGTTGACTACTACTGGATATTAAATTTCCTTCCATCTGTAATGTGAGCAGATGGCTTTTGTCAAAAGGTTTCCATAAATACACGCCTTAATTGTTGATACGTGTCGATGTCTACATCATTTCTGTCTCTTGGCCCATTTTAAGTATCACACTAGTGGATTAAGAAAGAACAACAAAACAATTCAATTCTCTTCTTTGTGTGCCTCATAAGCATGGAAAGATTGTGCTTTGCAGGCATGCATATATTTGGTGACTTTGTGTTGTGTTTATTTTTGCCATATGTGTGACCATATAAAATTCTCTGTTACATTTTTTTTTTTTTGTGCCGCAGAGGAGTGCCTATTTTTATCTCATTCATTTGCAGAAGACAGCTGTACTCAGAAAGTAGATCCCGCATAAGCCCCTGCTCTTTAGCCAACAGATTGTGCTGAAGTCTCTCACCAAGGAATACTTATCCTGTACCTGAGGTAAAGGTCATATGTGGGGACATCCCCCTGGTGTCTCATTAATGAGCATTTTATTTTTGAACACCATGTAGCTAATGGGAAACACAAGAGACAACAAATCAGTCTCAACTCGTTCTGATATCTTCAACATAAAACATGAACATAGTTTTTAAAAACACAAGCGTATACACTCATGCTGGTGTGCAGTGGCCCAATCAGTAAGAAAAAAAAAAAACTATTTTGGAAGATGGATCCACCTACACATGAACTTAGGACGACATTTTCTAGGAGAGTTTGATTTTTTTGCCAGCAGTTGTTTTGCTTCCAAAATAAACTTCTTTCTGCCTTATTTATTGACCTGGTTACATTTTATTCCAGTGTTGATACCAGTTAGACGGTTCGCATTTGCATTTGCATGTTCTTTTCTCAATCCTTTATTTATTTGTAGATATATCTCATTATGTCACAGCTGTCAGCTCAGGAATTGTAAAGCCACTCCTGTGTTCCTCCCAAACCCCACTGCTCCTCTGCTGTTTGTTTGTTCTTCCAGTCCCCTGTAGCACAATGGTCAACTGGATTTGTGTAAATACTTTTTGCTGGCTCTTAAATAACAGTTTTGGCTGAGGGAAAAAGGCAATATCTCCAGCCTGAGTCTTATTTCATTTAAGATGAATCTTATTGTATTTCCGCCTCACTAGTTGAGGCCAGGACCCTCTAAAGTATTGTTTTGATCGAGCCTTTTTTCTCCTGGAGTGCAACCTCTACTTTGCTGTACATTAAATTAATTACATTTTAGATTAAAACATGTCATTTGTAATTTGTCTCTTTTTTGCAGTTATTCAGTCCTGGGGATCTGCCATCTATGGGCAGTGCTTGTGTATATATGTATGTCGGCAGATTAAAGGGGTCTTTAAACTGAGATTCAGAGGCAGGCTGTTGAATAATTCCTCACACAAAGAGGTCAGAAGTACCATCCTGCTCTCTGGTGTCCATAGCGCCAGCCCGGGAGAGTGTTAGACGAAATGGATGCTGACAGACGAGAGAAGGAGGAGAGCTGACTGAGCTCACTGGGCCTCAGAGCCAGGATTAGCCTCTTTGCCCTTGTCTGGACAGGACATGAGTAGACGAGAGAGGACGGATACATAGCAGGGCCAAAAGGGTGAGTGGACGTGATTTAGAACGCAAGAAGTGTAGAATCAAAGACGCAGACACAGAAATGTAGTTAGGAGAAAGAGAAAAGACGGAGAAGTGCATTTCAAAGCAATGATTGTTCTGAACTAGTGGCCCTGCAGGCTGAGGCTCTGGCCTCTCTGTGTGGGAGAGTTCACATATTCCGAACTCTGCACTCACAAACTTCTCTGAAACTTCTATGCTGCTTTGAACTACAGGGCCCAACAGGAAGGCCACTGGCCATACCGAAAGGCTGCGCATCTCCTAATTCAATGCTTAAACACAAGTGGTTTGCATGGCAGCATGCCTTTAATTAGGGCGATAACTCTGATAACTCTTCACTGCTTGAACTGGATCTTGAACATTTGTAATTGTTGCACAGTGGGTCAATTAAAATCAAGCTATGAGGGGGGAAAACACTTCACTAGAACTTCTGCCCAAATATAAATAATAAAATCAGGGAGCTATTCAGAAGTTGTTTAATGTGAAACAGAGTACACAAGCCAACAGTTACTGTAAAAACCAAAAGGGCTATTACTACAGCTAACTGAGCTGAGCTACAATACCATTCATTTGTCATGCCAATCAGTAAAGCTTGGTTTATGCCTTACATTTAGCAGCAGATGTGTTTGACATCTTTAAACAATATTAACTTAAATCTGTCTGTTATTCCAGACATGCTTGAAACTTTTACTTGTGAACTGTAGCCTCACACGTGGTGTGCTATTGAAGTCTCTATTAAGACTCTATTAACAGTGCAAAAATCACTATTTCAAGTTTTAATTTTTTGTTCCACTTTTTATTGATCCACTCTGATCTTCATAACATTTAGGAGCAAAATAAACTCCTCAGTTTATTGGATTAAATGAATATTAAAGCCGGGACCAACATCAATAGTGCTGTTGTTTGTTTTTTGTGTGTACTGGCCTTCGCACAAAATACTAATGACATCCCGAGTTCAAAAGAACCACTAAACGCTCATCAGCAACAAAGCTCTCCACATCAGTAGGGTTGATTGTCTCTACAAAGATTCCTGACACAGAATGGTTCTTTACCAAACTCTTCGTGGGTATATAAGGTTTGGCTAAGATTAGGACTGTGTGCGTTTACACGATAAGAAAAGTAACCAGTTTGCCTAATTTTAACACAAGAGCAATGTAAAGTTGGGCACATGCTCCCAGCTTTACATGACAGTGTTTCTATACTGTATGTGGCTCGTTTGTGTGTGTTTAATTTATGAGGACAGACTAGAAAGATATGCAGGTGACTTCAGTTATTAATAGTGTGAATGATTTATGTGCCAATTACTTGTTTATGATGCTTAAGCCAAGATCGAGCTTAGTTTAAATAGTTTCCTAATATTGTAAAGCAAAATGTAAATGTTGTTTTATTACTGCAAATGTAATTAAAGGCTTAACAACAGATGCTCAAAGCCAACAGAAATGAAATGGTGCTTTTACTTCACCATCAGTTGAGCTCACCTGACCTCTGTTTGCCATTAAATCACAATCACGTCACAAACTATTGCAAACAAATTGTTGGAACTTGTGTAAGAAATCCTTTCTGTGACTAAGGTAAGTGGCTAAGTGGGTTGTCTGCCAACTGGAAGGCTGGTGGATCGATTCTCCAGCTACTACAGTCTGTATGCTAAAGTCAACTAGAACAGGAGCTACATGTACACGCCTACCTGTGCAGTGCTAATAATAGTAACTCTTAATGCGACATGGACAATGCAACATGCAACATTTTTCCCACATCGGACTGGTGATTCACAATACAGTTTTTCTAGCTCCACACTGCTTTTAATATATATATATTAAAGTATATTTGATATCACATCTACTCAAAATATCAGGGTTTTTTCTGTCATTTCACCTTTTTTATGAATTGCCAATCAGTTTGTTCCTAGTGATGTCTTAGTGGTTATTGGAGTTACAAATGTTTTGACCCCAGTCAAAAGCAAAATTCTGCCTATGCAGTATTAATAAATTAATGTATTTATTTAGTTGTTTCGTTTTTTTCATGAGTCCTCAATCATATAGTTTCAACACTGCCTGGAGGAAAACTCCACCTGCTGATGTGACTGCAGTGCTTGGCCTGAAAAAGGTGTTACCTCTGCTCCCGAATCACAAACGGGAAGGTAGAAACTGTTTGCTCCTCCTGTCACATGCCAGCATGTCCTGAGCATAGCATGAGGTAAACTGTGTGCTATAACTGCCTGTTGTTTGTGTTTAGCTTCAGTTGCTTTGAATCGTTTCCTCTCCCTGGACAAGCTAGAGCTCGGTTTGCATTGCCAGCAATAAATCAGACTCATTCCCAGTGGATGCTCAGGTCCACCGCTCTCCCCTTTGTCACAGATTTTTTTCATAATAATTAAGGGGGGGAATTTCTAGGCCTAGCCGAAGGAGGTGGTTTTCGGATCTCAGGATTTTGACTCTGCTTCTCACAAATAATGTGGTTTTCTTGACTTCATCAAACCATGACCTCCAGCTTGTAGCTGAGCATGAAGTGTCAGGAACAAGATTTAGCACCCCCGATTCTGAGGCCACGGTTCTTAGCTGGACAAAGGTGGAGTGTCCACTCTAGGTCAGGAACAAGTTGATGCCTCAAGAGGAGGAGCATTCTGAGGTCTTATTTACGAGTGAGGGAAGAGTTGAGAGTGAGTGTAACAGATGGATTTGTGCAGCTTCTTTAGTAATTGGAATGCTGTACCAATCTTCTGTAGTGTGACAGTGAAGCTGTCAACTCATAGATCAGTCTACATTCCTACCCTAACCTGTGGTCACAAGTTCTGGCTAGTGACAAAAAAATAAGATTGCAGATATAAGCAGTGGGAATGAGCTTCCTCCAGAGGGTGTCATGTGGGAGGGACTTGGATTAGAGCCAGTAGTCTTCTGTTTTGAAATGTTCAAATTGAGGAGCAGGCTACCTCTTGGGTAGCCAGGTGTTTCAGGCATGACCTAGTATCAAAAATTAAACTAAGAAGGAAGAAGAAGAATAAAGTGGGCTTTGGAGTGTCAAGTCTTGGTTCTAGAATGACTTTGAGAAATCTGTAGTCACAAATATCCAGTTTGGTTTCCAATATAAATATCATGCATCCCGAGAGGGGTCGGTCTTGGTATCAGCCTACCCGATGAAAAAGAAATGAGAAATAAAATATTAAAATATAAAGAATTTAGAAGATGGAAAACAGACAAAGGTTTAATGGGTCAGAGTCTGGTGGATTCCATGAGCTTAATGGTTGATTAATCAATAAGCTGGTGTAGTTGATACCAAGGAACGGGGCTGAAATATTTATTAGGTTCCTGCATGAAGTCTTTCACTCTGGTGCCGTGTCTTTCTTCTTCTCTGACTCTTTGTTCACTTTCGACTGAACGCTATCCTTGTTCCATCGATTTTCACAAATGAGCCAAAATGATTGCTGCTGATGCTTCAAAGGAATAAGAAATGCTGTCTTGTCATTTTAGAACACATTGTTGGACACTATCAGTTCAAACGAGCCAATTTTAGCAGTATGTTGCTTTCTATGATGAATATTGCAGCAGCGTTATTATCTGACAGATCGTGCGCTGCTTTTTCACCATATGCCCTTGCTTCTCTTCCCTTTATTGGAATTTGTTGAAATATCACTGATATTTTACACACGCCTTCGCTGTGTGGTATACGAGCCGTTCTCGCTACCCCATCTAGCACAAAGTTTGATGGCTTTGCAGAACACCATTGGTCCGTAAACACTTAAGATGAAGGCAGCTCTATAATGTTGCAGTGCCCCTCACGGAGTGCTATTGTATTGTACAAAAGAGTGTGCAGGGCTTAGACAGTGAAATGTACAGTGCAATGTAGGGATTATTTTGATCCCTAGGCCCACTGCACTGAAACTACCCATGCACTTTTTGCTTGCACCCCGACTCCATTACCTATTGATTTCTTCCTTTCAGAAATACTCTGCAAGGTCAGAGAAACCTTTGAAGTCATCAGTCTTTTCTACTCTTAGTTTCTGTTCTCTCCTCACTCCAAGTGTTTTCCTTCTTGTTAGTCTCTTCAGCGAGACCTTCTCCTTACTCTGTCAGTCATGCATGCCCATCATGGCTGCGACTACCTGAGCTGAACATTCTGTTCTCTGAAGAACCAATCAGGGGAGAATAATTTAAGGGCATAGAGGCGCACACCGGGGGAAGAGCAAAAGCATGCCATCGCCAACAGGGTTGTCGGATTCCACCCGACATGAACAGTGAAGCCACAGGGGAGGTAAATATAAAGAGCAGTGCTCTGTTTTAGTTTCTGTTGCATCATCCAATGATTTAAGTACAAAATATGCCACGGTGCTACAAATCCAGGTCAGGATTTGAACTACGATTAACCTGTAGATTATGAAAAAGGGGGAAAAAACAAGTCTTCTTTTATTTATTTACCTTTAAGTTAAAATGAAAAGACAGTTGTTACATAGGTGTTTAGCAGAAGTATACTTTTTAATAAAAATGTCAAGCATTATGTGCAATTGCATATATCAGACAACAAAAAACAGAGACATGTTTGTGTTTTTGCGCCTGTGTTTGTGTGTCCTCCACCTGTGAGCTTCAGTGTGAACCAGGCATGTTTTTCTGCAAGTGGTAGTCTTACTTCACGAAATCTGCTCGACTGCTTACCCCATTCGTTTTCATTTGTGCTGCTCAGCTGAACACTGGAACTAAGTTTGGAAGCCACTGAACACCCTGTCTGCTTTTCGTAAACAAACTTCTACAAAGGCTTAGAGGAGCGAGAGAAAATTTGGCACAAAAGTAAAGCAGTAAACAGTGATGACAGAAGGGATGAAGGCAGGATGAAATCGATGCTTATACAATGTAAATTGAAGAGTGTAGCAGAGGACCTGAAATCAATCAGCATTACCTGGATCAGCAGCGGTATTTAAAGTTGAACTGCTAATGCCCGGGATATATGGTTTTGTGTTGCCATCTCTTCCACTCTAGTTTGATGGGTCTAATTAAGTTTTTGCATTTTTGCTTCATAAACAGCTTGGCTTAGGCTATGAGGGGATATGCAACCCAAAAACACAGCTAAGCACATTAGCTATATCTGTCCAGCCAGCTGTGTTTGTCCCACCCACCAATTCCCCTTCATAAGCTTGCCCTTGATGTGACTTTTAAGTTAATTTTGTGCACAGACGCTGGGTCGGAAGAATCCTAGCCAGCTGGATAAGTGGTAATTAGGATTCACATGAATCTCAGAGCAATAACATTTCTTTCTTATGTATAGAAATAGAAAAGAAAATTGGTAAAAGAAGAAACACCAGTGTAAATGAATACAAATAGATAACAAAGGATTATGTTTCCTTTGTTTGTGGCCAGCAGAATCTCACTTTAACCCCCAGCAGGAGCTCGTGTTTTTGTTTTATTACTAATCTTTTAATATCCCTGAAAGCTACAGAAGAAGACTTTTATGAATGTGATATGCTGCACAAAATGAGATTTGGGTGTTTAGGGACTCTGCTGGCCAGGTAAACAAAGGTTTCCCAGACTATAGACACATAGATCGGGCACTATCCCAGCTTCCTCCCGCATCCAGAGGATTACATTTCATCCTGGAGATGGGTGCTCCAAGGCCTTGTGGTTATTGCGCCTTGCCCTCCCTGCTGCTACACATAATCGCCACAGCTTGAAAGAGCTCATAAATCAGGCTACCGCAATAAATTGTAGAGGGAAAAATGTGCACCCCTGGCATTTGAAGCAGCACATTGCCAGCCTATGAGCGAGCCATTTCTACCCACCGCATTCAACACAGGGAAACAAAACACATAGAAGGTTTGGTGGCTTTCTTTGACATTTCTAGCATGCCCACTCACTTCCTCCTCCCTGTGTGTTTGTATGTGTGGGTTGCTCCATCCTTCTGTTGTTTCCAAGTGTTCATAAAATGTATCATGCTACTTCCTCACTGGCATGCGTCTCTGTTATTTACCAAAGCATCATAACAATGTCTTAGTTGTAATTCTTAGATTTTCTTTTCTCTGTCTTTAGTAAATACTGTTACAATGAGAGCAGCTCTGATTAGAAGTCAGATTTCCAAATGCCAGCTTTACTTAAATGCTTATTATTGGAAGGGAAAAATGCATCCAGTAGGTAATCAAAAAAAAAAAAAAAAAGTCTCGAATAGGGAAACACAAGTCTGAAACATTGTATTTTATAATAATATAACTCAGTAATGCAAACTGTAAATATAGCAACCATGGTTTTCTTGCAGCAATGTGTGTGTGTATTTCCTGGTTGGAATCCGACTTCTACAGTAACTTTGCAGGGTCTTTTCTGATGTCTTTGCTTGTATCTACCTGTTATCTTGCTTTTCTTCTTCTGCCAGGGAAGATCAATGAGTTTGAGGTAAAAAGCTAGGGCTTGGTGCTTAACTGAGGTTGCCAGGCATTGATGTTCTGCAAGCTCTTCACTCAGTCTCAGGGCTGTCCTGAGAGATAAGGCCCATGGCCTGCTTAGGCTGATCAATGACAGAATCCATACAAACCCTCTCCCACACGATTTACTTTCTTTGTCATTAACTGATTTTTTTTCTCTCCTCTTATCAGTACTCTTTGGTCAAGATCTTACCCATTATGTGTCATAATTGTGGAAATGGGAGTATTAGCAATGCAGAACAAAATGGGCTACCTTTTAATGATTCTTTATCCGTAAGCAACTGTTTGAACATTATATAATATTGAATGGCTGTGTGTCTTTGAATGTTAGAACACGCAGGTATAAAGTTAGGTCTTGACATTTTTGGACAATGACAATTTTTAACTGCAGTAGATATGAAAAGGAACAAATGCAAATGAAATACAGACTGTCAGCTTTTAAATTATCATGATCATACATAAGCTGTTATTTTTTAATACTTTGAAGAAATCTTTTAGAGGCAATGACTATCAAGCCAAGGAACCATGGATGTCACCAAAATGAGTTTTTCTCCATTGTGATGTTTTGCTGAACCTTTTCCTGCATCCGTCTTTGGTTATTGTTTGATCATGGGTTAATTTCCCCTTAGTTTTACCTGTTTACCAAGTGAAATGTCTTCTAGATCAGGTTGAAATCAGATGACTGACTTGGGCAACTGAAAATATTCCATTACTATTGGATCTCTATTTGCACTGTCCAGTCGGTTATGCTTAATTAGGATGCATCTGTTTAAAATGGATAGCCCTAAACACTTTGGGATAACTTTGGAATATAACCAGTAAGAACTAGTGACCCGTTGCCATTGGAAACCACTAACTTTGCTGTTTTTTTTACAGATGATTATGTTTCTGATAATAAGCCATAACATCCACATTTTTTGTGTCGTTCTGTTACAGGCTAATCTGATCACCTGGCAGATGAAAAGCTATGTTTTGACGTGTGTGTGTTTATTTGGCAAAGTCTAATTTGGCCTTTCTTTCGGTGAGACTGATCATTGGTTTGTACCTTGTGCTGAGCCTCTTTGTTTCCCTTATTAAATCCTGAATATTGTGATGGGAATTTTCTTTAGCATATGACCGATGCTGTGATCATTACTGTTGATTTCAAATAAAATCTAGACCATATGCTGTTGAGTTCACCATTGTGTTGTTTTTCACAGATTGTGCCAAACTGTTGATTTGGCCAGTTCTAGAGTTATGTTACATTAAACTGCTTTAAAGTGGATAGTTCAAATACATTTCAAGCCTCCGAAAGTAGAGGACTATGGTTTAAGAAGTGTTTTTGTTCAACACTTTGAAGCAAAGATAAAGCGTATGCACTGATTTTATTCCTCTTCCTGTGTCCTGATTGTTTCATTTTAAATCTATCATGGTGTTCTAGAAAGGAAAAATTGTGTAAGTGTCACAAAAACACATGGACCTAAGTGTAATACAAGCACTGTCTCCTAGTGAAGGTCTCTCTTTTACCTTGTTCATCACAGCCAAGGCAAATGCTGTCATAAAACATGATGTCTGAAAGATTTCTGCACCGTCTCTGCATCATGCACACACTAATTCATTGTTCTGTTTTTCACCACTTCCCCCAACCCTTATATCTTTAGCTAAGGTCAAGTCAAAGTGTTCTCCTACATTCTTTGCCTGCGCTAACGGTGTCCACTGCATCATTGGACGCTTCCGCTGCAACGGCTTCAGTGATTGTCCTGATGGGAGTGACGAGGAAAACTGCAGTAAGTCTCACATGACACCCAGATCCATGGATCTGTGGCCAGATGATGCCATGTCTTGTTTATATCAAAGCAGATCTAAGCAACATATGGAATATATATGTTGTATGTCTTATGTTCCTCTGGTGGAGCTTCATCAAATCTGAGAAAATAACCCTGACGTCACCATCAGAGTTATGTTTAATGGGCTTGAAGTCTATAAATTTCGAACAGGTTAAAGGAAAAAAATGCAGGCTCCATTCACTGAAAAAAATATGTTGTTGGATTTACTTAATTCAATGGTGGACATTTGTTGCACACAGATGTTTTGCTTTGGCAGCAACTTAAACAATTGAGTTAAATTAACACAATTTATTCATGTTCAATAA